>NC_082724.1:68261414-68339289 GCF_030144855.1 Hypanus sabinus | reverse complement strand
GGAGAGCAGCACGAAGTGAACATCAGAGCCCAGTACGGAGTGAACACTGGAGAGCAGCACGAAGTGAACATCAGAGCCCAGTATTGAGTGAACACTGGAGAGCAGCACGAAGTGAACATCAGAGCCCAGTACTGAGTGAATACTGGAGGGCCGCAGGAAGTGAACATCAGAGCCCAGTACTGAGTGAACACTGGAGAGCAGCACGAAGTGAACATCAGAGCCCAGTATTGAGTGAACACTGGAGAGCAGCACGAAGTGAACATCAGAGCCCAGTACTGAGGGAACACTGGAGAACAGCACGAAGTGAAAATCAGAGCCCAGTACTGAGTGAACACTGGAGAGCAGCAGGAAGTGAACATCAGTGCCCAGAACTGAGTGAACACTGGAGAACAGCAGGAGGTGAACATAAGAGCACAGTTCTGAGTGAACACTGGATTGCAGCACGAAGTGAACATCAGAGCCCAGTACTGAGTGAAAACTGGAGTGCAGCACGAATTGCACATCAGAGCCCAGTACTGAGTGAACACAGGAGCGCAGCACGAAGTGAACATCAGAGCCAAGTACTGAGTGAAAACTGGAGAACAGCACGAAGTGAAAATCAGAGCCCAGTACTGAGGGAACACTGGAGAGCAGCAGGAAGTGAACATCAGTGCCCAGTACTGAGTGAAGACTGGAGAACAGCACGAGGTGAACATAAGAGCACAGTTCTGAGTGAACACTGGATTGCAGCACGAAGTGAACATCAGAGCCCAGTACTGAGTGAACACAGGAGCGCAGCACGAAGTGAACATCAGAGCCCAGTACTGAGTGAACACAGGAGCGCAGCACGAAGTGAACATCAGAGCCAAGTACTGAGTGAAAACTGGAGAGCAGCACGAAGTGCACATCAGAGCCCAGTACTGAGTGAACACCGGAGAGCAGCACGAAGTGAACATCAGTGCCCAGTACTGAGTGAACACTGGAGCGCAGCACGATGTGAACATCAGAGCCCTGTACTGAGTGAACACTGGAGAGCAGCACGAAGTGAACATCAGAGCCCAGTAGTGAGTGAACACTGGAGCGCAGCACGAAGTGAACATCAGAGCCAAGTACTGAGGGAAAACTGCAGAGCAGCACGAAGTGCACATCAGAGCCCAGTACTGAGTGAACACTGGAGAGCAGCACGAAGTGCACATCAGAGCCCAGTACTGAGTGAACACTGGAGAACAGCACGAAGTCAAAATCAGAGCCCAGTACTGAGTGAACACTGGAGAGCAGCAGGAAGTGAACATCAGTGCCCAGTACTGAGTGAACACTGGAGAACAGCAGGAGTTGAACATAAGAGCACAGTTCTGAGTGAACACTGGATTGCAGCACGAAGTGAACATCAGAGCCCAGTACTGAGTGAACCCAAGCGAGCAGCACGAAGTGACCATCAGAGCCAGTAGTGAGTGAACACTGGAGAGCAGCACGAAGTGCACATCAGAGCCCAGTACTGAGTGAACACCGGAGAGCAGCACGAAGTGAACATCAGTGCCCAGTACTGAGTGAACACTGGAGAGCAGCACGAAGTGAACATCCGCGCCCAGTACTGAGTGAACACTGGAGGCAGCACGAAGTGAACATCAGAGCCCAGTTTTGAGTGAACACTGGAGAGCAGCACGAAGTGAACATCAGAGCCCAGTACTGAGGGAACACTGGAGAACAGCACGAAGTGAAAATCAGAGCCCAGTACTGAGTGAACACTGGAGAGCAGCACGAAGTGAACATCAGAGCCCAGTACTGAGTGAATACTGGAGGGCCGCAGGAAGTGAACATCAGAGCCCAGTACTGAGTGAACACTGGAGAGCAGCACGAAGTGAACATCAGAGCCCAGTATTGAGTGAACACTGGAGAGCAGCACGAAGTGAACATCAGAGCCCAGTACTGAGGGAACACTGGAGAACAGCACGAAGTGAAAATCAGAGCCCAGTACTGAGTGAACACTGGAGAGCCAGCAGGAAGTGAACATCAGTGCCCAGAACTGAGTGAACACTGGAGAACAGCAGGAGGTGAACATAAGAGCACAGTTCTGAGTGAACACTGGATTGCAGCACGAAGTGAACATCAGAGCCCAGTACTGAGTGAAAACTGGAGTGCAGCACGAAGTGCACATCAGAGCCCAGTACTGAGTGAACACAGGAGCGCAGCACGAAGTGAACATCAGAGCCAAGTACTGAGTGAAAACTGGAGAACAGCACGAAGTGAAAATCAGAGCCCAGTACTGAGGGAACACTGGAGAGCAGCAGGAAGTGAACATCAGTGCCCAGTACTGAGTGAAGACTGGAGAACAGCACGAGGTGAACATAAGAGCACAGTTCTGAGTGAACACTGGATTGCAGCACGAAGTGAACATCAGAGCCCAGTACTGAGTGAACACAGGAGCGCAGCACGAAGTGAACATCAGAGCCCAGTACTGAGTGAACACAGGAGCGCAGCACGAAGTGAACATCAGAGCCAAGTACTGAGTGAAAACTGGAGAGCAGCACGAAGTGCACATCAGAGCCCAGTACTGAGTGAACACCGGAGAGCAGCACGAAGTGAACATCAGTGCCCAGTACTGAGTGAAACACTGGAGCGCAGCACGATGTGAACATCAGAGCCCTGTACTGAGTGAACACTGGAGAGCAGCTCGAAGTGAACATCAGAGCCCAGTAGTGAGTGAACACTGGAGCGCAGCACGAAGTGAACATCAGAGCCAAGTACTGAGGGAAAACTGCAGAGCAGCACGAAGTGCACATCAGAGCCCAGTACTGAGTGAACACTGGAGAGCAGCACGAAGTGCACATCAGAGCCCAGTACTGAGTGAACACTGGAGAACAGCACGAAGTCAAAATCAGAGCCCAGTACTGAGTGAACACTGGAGAGCAGCAGGAAGTGAACATCAGTGCCCAGTACTGAGTGAACACTGGAGAACAGCAGGAGTTGAACATAAGAGCACAGTTCTGAGTGAACACTGGATTGCAGCACGAAGTGAACATCAGAGCCCAGTACTGAGTGAACCCAAGCGAGCAGCACGAAGTGACCATCAGAGCCCAGTAGTGAGTGAACACTGAGAGCAGCACGAAGTGCACATCAGAGCCCAGTACTGAGTGAACACCGGAGAGCAGCACGAAGTGAACATCAGTGCCCAGTACTGAGTGAACACTGGAGAGCAGCACGAAGTGAACATCCGCGCCCAGTACTCAGTGAACACTGGAGAGCAGCACGATGTGAACATCAGTGCCCAGCACCGATTGAACACGAGAGAGCAGCACGAAGTGAACATCAGAGCCCGGTTACTGAGTGAACACTGGAGAGCAGCACGAAGTGAACAACAGAGACCAGAATTGAGTGAACACTGGTTCGGAGCACGAACTGAACATCAGAGCCCAGTACTGAGTGAACACTGGAGAGCAGCACGATGTGAACATCAGAGCCCAGTACTGAGTGAACACTGGATACCAGCACGAAGTGAAATTCAGAGCTCAGTACTGAGTGAACACTGGGTAGCAGCCCGAAGTGAACATCAGTGCCCAGTACTGAGTGAACACTGGAGAGCAGCACGAAGTGAACATCAGTGCCCAGCACACGATTGACCACGAGAGAGCAGCACGAAGTGAACATCAGAGCCCGGTACTGAGTGAACACTGGAGAGCAGCACGAAGTGAACAACAGAGACCAGAATTGAGTGAACACTGGTTCGGAGCACGAACTGAACATCAGAGCCCAGTACTGAGTGAACACTGGAGTGCAGCACGATGTGAACATCAGAGCCCAGTACTGAGTGAACACTGGATACCAGCACGAAGTGAAATTCAGAGCTCAGTACTGAGTGAACACTGGGTAGCAGCCCCGAAGTGAACATCAGAGCCCAGTAATGAGTGATCACCGGAGAGCAGCCCGAAGTGCACATCAGAGCCCAGTCCTGAGTGAACACTGGAGAGCAGCACGAAGTGAACATCAGAGCCCAGTAGTGAGTGAACACTGGAGAGCAGCACGAAGTGAACATCAGAGCCCAGTACGGAGTGAACACTGGAGAGCAGCACGAAGTGAACATCAGAGCCCCAGTATTGAGTGAACACTGGAGAGCAGCACGAAGTGAACATCAGAGCCCAGTACTGAGTGAATACTGGAGGGCCGCACGAAGTGAACATCAGAGCCCAGTACTGAGTGAACACTGGAGAGCAGCACGAAGTGAACATCAGAGCCAGTATTGAGTGAACACTGGAGAGCAGCACGAAGTGAACATCAGAGCCCAGTACTGAGTGAATACTGGAGAGCAGCAGGAAGTGAAAATCAGAGCCCAGTACTGAGTGAACACTGGAGAACAGCACGAAGTGAAAATCAGCGCCCAGTAGTGAGTGAATACTGGAGAGCAGCAGGAAGTGAACATCAGTGCCCAGAACTGAGTGAACACTGGAGAACAGCAGGAGGTGAACATAAGAGCACAGTTCTGAGTGAACACTGGAGAGCAGCACGAAGTGAACATCAGAGCCCAGTACTGAGTTGAACACAGGAGAGCAGCACGAAGTGAACATCAGAGCCCAGTAGTGAGTGGACACTGGAGCGCAGCACGAAGTGAACATCAGAGCCAGTACTGAGTGAAAACTGGAGTGCAGCACGAAGTGCACATCAGAGCGCAGTACTGAGTGAAAACTGGAGCGCAGCACAAAGTGAACATCTGAGCCCAGTACTGAGTGAACACTGGAGCGCAGCACAAAGAGATCATCAGAGCCCAGTACTGAGTGAACACTGGAGAGCAGCACGAAGTGTACAACAGAGCCCAGTCATGAGTGAACACTGGAGAACAGTCCGAACTGAACATCAGAGCCCAGTGCTGAGTGAACACTGGAGTGCAGCACGAAGTGAACATCAGAGCCCAGTAGTGAGTGAACACTGGAGAGCAGCACGAAGTGAACATCAGAGCCCAGTATTGAGTGAATACTGGAGAGCAGCAGGAAGTGAAAATCGGAGCCCAGTACTGAGTGAACACTGGAGAACAGCACGAAGTGAACAACAGAGCCCAGTCATGAGTGAACACTGGAGAACAGTCCGAACTGAACATCAGAGCCCAGTGCTGAGTGAACACTGGAGTGCAGCACGAAGTGAACATCAGAGCCCAGTAGTGAGTGAACACTGGAGAGCAGCACGAAGTGAACATCAGAGCCAGTATTGAGTGAATACTGGAGAGCAGCAGGAAGTGAAAATCGGAGCCCAGTACTGAGTGAACACTGGAGAACAGCACGAAGTGAAAATCAGAGCCCAGTACTGAGGGAACACTGGAGAGCAGCAGGAAAGTGAACATCAGTGCCCAGTACTGAGTGAAGACTGGAGAACAGCAGGAGGTGAACATAAGAGCACAGTTCTGAGTGAACACTGGAGAGCAGCACGAAGTGAACATCAGAGCCCAGTACTGAGTGAACACAGGAGCGCAGCACGAAGTGAACATCAGAGCCAAGTACTGAGTGAAAACTGGAGAGCAGCACGAAGTGCACATCAGAGCCCAGTACTGAGTGAACACCGGAGAGCAGCACGAAGTGAACATCAGTGCCCAGTACTGAGTGAACACTGGAGCGCAGCACGATGTGAACATCAGAGCCCTGTACCTGAGTGAACACTGGAGAGCAGCACGAAGTGAACATCAGAGCCCAGTAGTGAGTGAACACTGGAGCGCAGCACGAAGTGAACATCAGAGCCAAGTACTGAGGGAAAACTGCAGAGCAGCACGAAGTGCACATCAGAGCCCAGTACTGAGTGAACACTGGAGAACAGCACGAAGTCAAAATCAGAGCCCAGTACTGAGTGAACACTGGAGAGTAGCACGAAGTGAACATCAGAGCCCAGTACTGAGTGAACACTGGAGAGCAGCACGAAGTGCACATCAGAGCCCAGTACTGAGTGAACACTGGAGAACAGCACGAAGTCAAAATCAGAGCCCAGTACTGAGTGAACACTGGAGAGCAGCAGGAAGTGAACATCAGTGCCCAGTACTGAGTGAACACTGGAGAACAGCAGGAGTTGAACATAAGAGCACAGTTCTGAGTGAACACTGGATTGCAGCACGAAGTGAACATCAGAGCCCAGTACTGAGTGAACCCAAGCGAGCAGCACGAAGTGACCATCAGAGCCCAGTAGTGAGTGAACACTGGAGCGCAGCACGAAGTGAACATCAGAGCCCAGTACTGAGTGAACACTGGAGAGCAGCACGAAGTGCACATCAGAGCCCAGTACTGAGTGAACACCGGAGAGCAGCACGAAGTGAACATCAGTGCCCAGTACTGAGTGAACACTGGAGAGCAGCACGAAGTGAACATCCGCGCCCAGTACTCAGTGAACACTGGAGAGCAGCACGATGTGAACATCAGAGCCCAGTCCTGAGTGAACAGTGGAGAGCAGCACGAAGTGAACATCAGATCTCAGTACTGAGTGAACACTGGAGAGCAGCACGAAGTGGACATCAGAGCCCAGTCCTGAGTGAACAGTGGAGAGCAGCACGAAGTGAACATCAGATCTCAGTACTGAGTGAACACTGGAGAGCAGCACGAAGTGGACATCAGAGCCCAGTCCTGAGTGAACAGTGGAGAGTAGCAAGAAGTGAATATCAGAGCCCAGTCCTGAGTGAACACTGGAGAGCAGCACGAAGTGAACATCAGAGCCCAGTACTGAGTGAACACTGGAGAGCAGCACGAACTGAACTACAGAGCCCAGTACTGAGTGAACACTGGAGTGCAGCACGAAGTGAACATCAGAGCCCAGTCCTGAGTGAACACTGGAGAGCAGCACGAAGTGAACATCACAGCCCAGTACTGAGTAAACACTGTAGCGCAGCACAAATTGATCATCACAGCCCAGTACTGAGTGAACACTGGAGCGCAGCAGGAAATGAACAACAGAGCCCAGTCATGAGTGAACACTGGAGAACAGTCCGAACTGTACATCAGAGCCCAGTGCTGAGTGAACACTGGAGAGTAGCCCGAAGTGAACATCAGAGCCCAGTAGTGAGTGAACACCGGAGAGCAGCACGAAGTGAAAGTCGGAGCCCAGTACTGAGTGAACACTGGAGAACAGCACGAAGTGAAAATCAGAGCCCAGTACTGAGTGAACACGGGAGAGCAGCAGGAAGTGAACATCAGTGCCCAGTACTGAGTGAACACTGGAGAGCAGCAGGAAGTGAACATCAGTGCCCAGTTCTGAGTGAACACTGGTTTGCAGCACGAACTGAACATCAGAGCCCAGTACTGAGTGAACACGGGAGAGCAGCAGGAAGTGAACATCAGTGCCCAGTACTGAGTGAACACAGGAGAGCAGCACGAAGTGAACATCAGAGCCCAGTAGTGAGTGAACACTGGAGCGCAGCACGAAGTGAACATCAGAGCCCAGAACAGAGTGAACACTGGAGAGCAGCACGAAGTGAACATCCGCGCCCAGTACTCAGTGAACACTGGAGAGCAGCACGATGTGAACATCAGTGCCCAGTACCGAGTGAACACGAGAGAGCAGCACGAAGTGAACATCAGAGCCCGGTACTGAGTGAACACTGGAGCGCAGCACGAAGTGAACATCAGAGCCAAGTACTGAGGGAAAACTGCAGAGCAGCACGAAGTGCACATCAGAGCCCAGTACTGAGTGAACACTGGAGAACAGCACGAAGTCAAAATCAGAGCCCAGTACTGAGTGAACACTGGAGAGTAGCACGAAGTGAACATCAGAGCCCAGTACTGAGTGAACACTGGAGAGCAGCACGAAGTGCACATCAGAGCCCAGTACTGAGTGAACACTGGAGAACAGCACGAAGTCAAAATCAGAGCCCAGTACTGAGTGAACACTGGAGAGCAGCAGGAAGTGAACATCAGTGCCCAGTACTGAGTGAACACTGGAGAACAGCAGGAGTTGAACATAAGAGCACAGTTCTGAGTGAACACTGGATTGCAGCACGAAGTGAACATCAGAGCCCAGTACTGAGTGAACCCAAGCGAGCAGCACGAAGTGACCATCAGAGCCCAGTAGTGAGTGAACACTGGAGCGCAGCACGAAGTGAACATCAGAGCCCAGTACTGAGTGAACACTGGAGAGCAGCACGAAGTGCACATCAGAGCCCAGTACTGAGTGAACACCGGAGAGCAGCACGAAGTGAACATCAGTGCCCAGTACTGAGTGAACACTGGAGAGCAGCACGAAGTGAACATCCGCGCCCAGTACTCAGTGAACACTGGAGAGCAGCACGATGTGAACATCAGAGCCCAGTCCTGAGTGAACAGTGGAGAGCAGCACGAAGTGAACATCAGATCTCAGTACTGAGTGAACACTGGAGAGCAGCACGAAGTGGACATCAGAGCCCAGTCCTGAGTGAACAGTGGAGAGCAGCACGAAGTGAACATCAGATCTCAGTACTGAGTGAACACTGGAGAGCAGCACGAAGTGGACATCAGAGCCCAGTCCTGAGTGAACAGTGGAGAGTAGCAAGAAGTGAATATCAGAGCCCAGTCCTGAGTGAACACTGGAGAGCAGCACGAAGTGAACATCAGAGCCCAGTACTGAGTGAACACTGGAGAGCAGCACGAACTGAACTACAGAGCCCAGTACTGAGTGAACACTGGAGTGCAGCACGAAGTGAACATCAGAGCCCAGTCCTGAGTGAACACTGGAGAGCAGCACGAAGTGAACATCACAGCCCAGTACTGAGTAAACACTGTAGCGCAGCACAAATTGATCATCACAGCCCAGTACTGAGTGAACACTGGAGCGCAGCAGGAAATGAACAACAGAGCCCAGTCATGAGTGAACACTGGAGAACAGTCCGAACTGTACATCAGAGCCCAGTGCTGAGTGAACACTGGAGAGTAGCCCGAAGTGAACATCAGAGCCCAGTAGTGAGTGAACACCGGAGAGCAGCACGAAGTGAAAGTCGGAGCCCAGTACTGAGTGAACACTGGAGAACAGCACGAAGTGAAAATCAGAGCCCAGTACTGAGTGAACACGGGAGAGCAGCAGGAAGTGAACATCAGTGCCCAGTACTGAGTGAACACTGGAGAGCAGCAGGAAGTGAACATCAGTGCCCAGTTCTGAGTGAACACTGGTTTGCAGCACGAACTGAACATCAGAGCCCAGTACTGAGTGAACACGGGAGAGCAGCAGGAAGTGAACATCAGTGCCCAGTACTGAGTGAACACAGGAGAGCAGCACGAAGTGAACATCAGAGCCCAGTAGTGAGTGAACACTGGAGCGCAGCACGAAGTGAACATCAGAGCCCAGAACAGAGTGAACACTGGAGAGCAGCACGAAGTGAACATCCGCGCCCAGTACTCAGTGAACACTGGAGAGCAGCACGATGTGAACATCAGTGCCCAGTACCGAGTGAACACGAGAGAGCAGCACGAAGTGAACATCAGAGCCCGGTACTGAGTGAACACTGGAGAGCAGCACGAAGTGAACAACAGAGACCAGAATTGAGTGAACACTGGTTCGCAGCACGAACTGAACATCAGAGCCCAGTACTGAGTGAACACTGGAGAGCAGCACGAAGTGAACATCAGAGCCCAGTAGTGAGTGAACACTGGAGCGCAGCACGAATTGAACATCAGTGCCAAGTACTGAGTGAAAACTGCAGAGCAGCACGAATTGCACATCAGAGCCCAGTACTGAGTGAACACCGGAGAGCAGCACGAAGTGAACATCAGTGCCCAGTACTGAGTGAACACTGGAGCGCAGCACGATGTGAACATCAGAGCACAGTACGGAGTAAACACTGGAGCGCAGCACAATGTGATCATCAGAGCCCAGTACTGAGTGAACACTGGAGCGCAGCACAAAGTGAACATCTGAGCCCAGTACTGAGTGAACACTGGAGCGCAGCACAAAGTGATCATCAGAGCCCAGTACTGAGTGAACACTGGAGAGCAGAACGAAGTGAACAACAGAGCCCAGTCCTGAGTGAACACTGGAGAACAGTACGAACTGAACATCAGAGCCCAGTACTGAGTGAACACTGGAGAGCAGCACGAAGTGAACATCAGAGCCCAGTAGTGTGTGAACACTGGAGAGCAGCACGAATTGAACATCAGAACCCAGTACTGAGTGAACACTGGAGTGCAGCACGAAGTGAACATCCGCGCCCAGTACTCAGTGAACACTGGAGAGCAGCACGATGTGAACATCAGTGCCCAGTACCGAGTGAACACGAGAGAGCAGCACGAAGTGAACATCAGAGCCCGGTACTGAGTGAACACTGGAGAGCAGCACGAAGTGAACAACAGAGACCAGAATTGAGTGAACACTGGTTCGCAGCACGAACTGAACATCAGAGCCCAGTACTGAGTGAACACTGGAGAGCAGCACGAAGTGAACATCAGAGCCCAGTAGTGAGTGAACACTGGAGCGCAGCACGAAGTGAACATCAGAGCCAAGTACTGAGTGAAAACTGCAGAGCAGCACGAATTGCACATCAGAGCCCAGTACTGAGTGAACACCGGAGAGCAGCACGAAGTGAACATCAGTGCCCAGTACTGAGTGAACACTGGAGCGCAGCACGATGTGAACATCAGAGCCCAGTACTGAGTAAACACTGGAGCGCAGCACAATGTGAATATCAGAGCCCAGTACTGAGTGAACACTGGAGCGCAGCACAAAGTGAACATCTGAGCCCAGTACTGAGTGAACACTGGAGCGCAGCACAAAGTGATCATCAGAGCCCAGTACTGAGTGAACACTGGAGAGCAGCACGAAGTGAACAACAGAGCCCAGTCCTGAGTGAACACTGGAGAACAGTACGAACTGAACATCAGAGCCCAGTACTGAGTGAACACTGGAGAGCAGCACGAAGTGAAAATCAGAGCCCAGTAGTGTGTGAACACTGGAGAGCAGCACGAATTGAACATCAGAACCCAGTACTGAGTGAATACTGGAGAGCAGCAGGAAGTGAAAATCAGAGCCCAGTACTGAGTGAACACTGGAGAACAGCACGAAGTCAAAATCAGAGCCCAGTACTGAGTGAACACTGGAGAGCAGCAGGAAGTGAACATCAGTGCCCAGTACTGAGTGAACACTGGAGAACAGCTGGAAGTGAACATAAGAGCACAGTTCTGAGTGAACACTGGATTGCAGCACGAAGTGAACATCAGAGCCCAGTACTGAGTGAACCCAAGAGAGCAGCACGAAGTGACCATCAGAGCCCAGTAGTGAGTGAACACTGGAGCGCAGCACGAAGTGAACATCAGAGCCCAGTACTGAGTGAACACTGGAGAGCAGCACGAAGTGCACATCAGAGCCCAGTACTGAATGAACACTGGAGAACAGCACGAAGTCAAAATCAGAGCCCAGTACTGAGTGAACACTGGAGAGCAGCAGGAAGTGAACATCAGTGCCCAGTACTGAGTGAACACTGGAGAACAGCAGGAAGTGAACATAAGAGCACAGTTCTGAGTGAACACTGGATTGCAGCACGAAGTGAACATCAGAGCCCAGTACTGAGTGAACCCAAGAGAGCAGCACGAAGTGACCATCAGAGCGCAGTACTGAGTGAACACTGGAGCGCAGCACGAAGTGAACATCAGAGCCCAGTACTGAGTGAACACTGGAGAGCAGCACGAAGTGCACATCAGAGCCCAGTACTGAGTGAACACCGGAGAGCAGCACGAAGTGAACATCAGTGCCCAGTACTGAGTGAACACTGGAGAGCAGCACGAAGTGAACATCCGCGCCCAGTACTCAGTGAACACTGGAGAGCAGCACGATGTGAACATCAGTGCCCAGTACCGAGTGAACACGAGAGAGCAGCACGAAGTGAACATCAGAGCCCGGTACTGAGTGAACACTGGAGAGCAGCACGAAGTGAACAACAGAGACCAGAATTGAGTGAACACTGGTTCGCAGCACGAACTGAACATCAGAGCCCAGTACTGAGTGAACACTGGAGAGCAGCACGATGTGAACATCAGAGCCCAGTACTGAGTGAACACCGGATACCAGCACGAAGTGAAATTCAGAGCTCAGTACTGAGTGAACACTGGGTAGCAGCCCGAAGTGAACATCAGAGCCCAGTAATGAGTGATCACCGGAGAGCAGCCCGAAGTGCACATCAGAGCCCAGCCCTGAGTGAACACTGGAGAGCAGCACGAAGTGAACATCAGAGCCCAGTAGTGAGTGAACACTGGAGAGCAGCACGAAGTGAACATCAGAGCCCAGTACGGAGTGAACACTGGAGAGCAGCACGAAGTGAACATCAGAGCCCAGTATTGAGTGAACACTGGAGAGCAGCACGAAGTGAACATCAGAGCCCAGTACTGAGTGAATACTGGAGGGCCGCAGGAAGTGAACATCAGAGCCCAGTACTGAGTGAACACTGGAGAGCAGCACGAAGTGAACATCAGAGCCCAGTATTGAGTGAACACTGGAGAGCAGCACGAAGTGAACATCAGAGCCCAGTACTGAGGGAACACTGGAGAACAGCACGAAGTGAAAATCAGAGCCCAGTACTGAGTGAACACTGGAGAGCAGCAGGAAGTGAACATCAGTGCCCAGAACTGAGTGAACACTGGAGAACAGCAGGAGGTGAACATAAGAGCACAGTTCTGAGTGAACACTGGATTGCAGCACGAAGTGAACATCAGAGCCCAGTACTGAGTGAAAACTGGAGTGCAGCACGAAGTGCACATCAGAGCCCAGTACTGAGTGAACACAGGAGCGCAGCACGAAGTGAACATCAGAGCCAAGTACTGAGTGAAAACTGGAGAACAGCACGAAGTGAAAATCAGAGCCCAGTACTGAGGGAACACTGGAGAGCAGCAGGAAGTGAACATCAGTGCCCAGTACTGAGTGAAGACTGGAGAACAGCACGAGGTGAACATAAGAGCACAGTTCTGAGTGAACACTGGATTGCAGCACGAAGTGAACATCAGAGCCCAGTACTGAGTGAACACAGGAGCGCAGCACGAAGTGAACATCAGAGCCCAGTACTGAGTGAACACAGGAGCGCAGCACGAAGTGAACATCAGAGCCAAGTACTGAGTGAAAACTGGAGAGCAGCACGAAGTGCACATCAGAGCCCAGTACTGAGTGAACACCGGAGAGCAGCACGAAGTGAACATCAGTGCCCAGTACTGAGTGAACACTGGAGCGCAGCACGATGTGAACATCAGAGCCCTGTACTGAGTGAACACTGGAGAGCAGCACGAAGTGAACATCAGAGCCCAGTAGTGAGTGAACACTGGAGCGCAGCACGAAGTGAACATCAGAGCCAAGTACTGAGGGAAAACTGCAGAGCAGCACGAAGTGCACATCAGAGCCCAGTACTGAGTGAACACTGGAGAGCAGCACGAAGTGCACATCAGAGCCCAGTACTGAGTGAACACTGGAGAACAGCACGAAGTCAAAATCAGAGCCCAGTACTGAGTGAACACTGGAGAGCAGCAGGAAGTGAACATCAGTGCCCAGTACTGAGTGAACACTGGAGAACAGCAGGAGTTGAACATAACAGCACAGTTCTGAGTGAACACTGGATTGCAGCACGAAGTGAACATCAGAGCCCAGTACTGAGTGAACCCAAGCGAGCAGCACGAAGTGACCATCAGAGCCCAGTAGTGAGTGAACACTGGAGAGCAGCACGAAGTGCACATCAGAGCCCAGTACTGAGTGAACACCGGAGAGCAGCACGAAGTGAACATCAGTGCCCAGTACTGAGTGAACACTGGAGAGCAGCACGAAGTGAACATCCGCGCCCAGTACTGAGTGAACACTGGAGAGCAGCACGAAGTGAACATCAGAGCCCAGTATTGAGTGAACACTGGAGAGCAGCACGAAGTGAACATCAGAGCCCAGTACTGAGGGAACACTGGAGAACAGCACGAAGTGAAAATCAGAGCCCAGTACTGAGTGAACACTGGAGAGCAGCACGAAGTGAACATCAGAGCCCAGTACTGAGTGAATACTGGAGGGCCGCAGGAAGTGAACATCAGAGCCCAGTACTGAGTGAACACTGGAGAGCAGCACGAAGTGAACATCAGAGCCCAGTATTGAGTGAACACTGGAGAGCAGCACGAAGTGAACATCAGAGCCCAGTACTGAGGGAACACTGGAGAACAGCACGAAGTGAAAATCAGAGCCCAGTACTGAGTGAACACTGGAGAGCAGCAGGAAGTGAACATCAGTGCCCAGAACTGAGTGAACACTGGAGAACAGCAGGAGGTGAACATAAGAGCACAGTTCTGAGTGAACACTGGATTGCAGCACGAAGTGAACATCAGAGCCCAGTACTGAGTGAAAACTGGAGTGCAGCACGAAGTGCACATCAGAGCCCAGTACTGAGTGAACACAGGAGCGCAGCACGAAGTGAACATCAGAGCCAAGTACTGAGTGAAAACTGGAGAACAGCACGAAGTGAAAATCAGAGCCCAGTACTGAGGGAACACTGGAGAGCAGCAGGAAGTGAACATCAGTGCCCAGTACTGAGTGAAGACTGGAGAACAGCACGAGGTGAACATAAGAGCACAGTTCTGAGTGAACACTGGATTGCAGCAAGAAGTGAACATCAGAGCCCAGTACTGAGTGAACACAGGAGCGCAGCACGAAGTGAACATCAGAGCCCAGTACTGAGTGAACACAGGAGCGCAGCACGAAGTGAACATCAGAGCCAAGTACTGAGTGAAAACTGGAGAGCAGCACGAAGTGCACATCAGAGCCCAGTACTGAGTGAACACCGGAGAGCAGCACGAAGTGAACATCAGTGCCCAGTACTGAGTGAACACTGGAGCGCAGCACGATGTGAACATCAGAGCCCTGTACTGAGTGAACACTGGAGAGCAGCACGAAGTGAACATCAGAGCCCAGTAGTGAGTGAACACTGGAGCGCAGCACGAAGTGAACATCAGAGCCAAGTACTGAGGGAAAACTGCAGAGCAGCACGAAGTGCACATCAGAGCCCAGTACTGAGTGAACACTGGAGAGCAGCACGAAGTGCACATCAGAGCCCAGTACTGAGTGAACACTGGAGAACAGCACGAAGTCAAAATCAGAGCCCAGTACTGAGTGAACACTGGAGAGCAGCAGGAAGTGAACATCAGTGCCCAGTACTGAGTGAACACTGGAGAACAGCAGGAGTTGAACATAAGAGCACAGTTCTGAGTGAACACTGGATTGCAGCACGAAGTGAACATCAGAGCCCAGTACTGAGTGAACCCAAGCGAGCAGCACGAAGTGACCATCAGAGCCCAGTAGTGAGTGAACACTGGAGAGCAGCACGAAGTGCACATCAGAGCCCAGTACTGAGTGAACACCGGAGAGCAGCACGAAGTGAACATCAGTGCCCAGTACTGAGTGAACACTGGAGAGCAGCACGAAGTGAACATCCGCGCCCAGTACTCAGTGAACACTGGAGAGCAGCACGATGTGAACATCAGTGCCCAGCACCGATTGAACACGAGAGAGCAGCACGAAGTGAACATCAGAGCCCGGTACTGAGTGAACACTGGAGAGCAGCACGAAGTGAACAACAGAGACCAGAATTGAGTGAACACTGGTTCGGAGCACGAACTGAACATCAGAGCCCAGTACTGAGTGAACACTGGAGAGCAGCACGATGTGAACATCAGAGCCCAGTACTGAGTGAACACTGGATACCAGCACGAAGTGAAATTCAGAGCTCAGTACTGAGTGAACACTGGGTAGCAGCCCGAAGTGAACATCAGTGCCCAGTACTGAGTGAACACTGGAGAGCAGCACGAAGTGAACATCCGCGCCCAGTACTCAGTGAACACTGGAGAGCAGCACGATGTGAACATCAGTGCCCAGCACCGATTGACCACGAGAGAGCAGCACGAAGTGAACATCAGAGCCCGGTACTGAGTGAACACTGGAGAGCAGCACGAAGTGAACAACAGAGACCAGAATTGAGTGAACACTGGTTCGGAGCACGAACTGAACATCAGAGCCCAGTACTGAGTGAACACTGGAGAGCAGCACGATGTGAACATCAGAGCCCAGTACTGAGTGAACACTGGATACCAGCACGAAGTGAAATTCAGAGCTCAGTACTGAGTGAACACTGGGTAGCAGCCCGAAGTGAACATCAGAGCCCAGTAATGAGTGATCACCGGAGAGCAGCCCGAAGTGCACATCAGAGCCCAGTCCTGAGTGAACACTGGAGAGCAGCACGAAGTGAACATCAGAGCCCAGTAGTGAGTGAACACTGGAGAGCAGCACGAAGTGAACATCAGAGCCCAGTACGGAGTGAACACTGGAGAGCAGCACGAAGTGAACATCAGAGCCCAGTATTGAGTGAACACTGGAGAGCAGCACGAAGTGAACATCAGAGCCCAGTACTGAGTGAATACTGGAGGGCCGCACGAAGTGAACATCAGAGCCCAGTACTGAGTGAACACTGGAGAGCAGCACGAAGTGAACATCAGAGCCCAGTATTGAGTGAACACTGGAGAGCAGCACGAAGTGAACATCAGAGCCCAGTACTGAGTGAATACTGGAGAGCAGCAGGAAGTGAAAATCAGAGCCCAGTACTGAGTGAACACTGGAGAACAGCACGAAGTGAAAATCAGCGCCCAGTAGTGAGTGAATACTGGAGAGCAGCAGGAAGTGAACATCAGTGCCCAGAACTGAGTGAACACTGGAGAACAGCAGGAGGTGAACATAAGAGCACAGTTCTGAGTGAACACTGGAGAGCAGCACGAAGTGAACATCAGAGCCCAGTACTGAGTGAACACAGGAGAGCAGCACGAAGTGAACATCAGAGCCCAGTAGTGAGTGAACACTGGAGCGCAGCACGAAGTGAACATCAGAGCCCAGTACTGAGTGAAAACTGGAGTGCAGCACGAAGTGCACATCAGAGCGCAGTACTGAGTGAAAACTGGAGCGCAGCACAAAGTGAACATCTGAGCCCAGTACTGAGTGAACACTGGAGCGCAGCACAAAGAGATCATCAGAGCCCAGTACTGAGTGAACACTGGAGAGCAGCACGAAGTGTACAACAGAGCCCAGTCATGAGTGAACACTGGAGAACAGTCCGAACTGAACATCAGAGCCCAGTGCTGAGTGAACACTGGAGTGCAGCACGAAGTGAACATCAGAGCCCAGTAGTGAGTGAACACTGGAGAGCAGCACGAAGTGAACATCAGAGCCCAGTATTGAGTGAATACTGGAGAGCAGCAGGAAGTGAAAATCGGAGCCCAGTACTGAGTGAACACTGGAGAACAGCACGAAGTGAACAACAGAGCCCAGTCATGAGTGAACACTGGAGAACAGTCCGAACTGAACATCAGAGCCCAGTGCTGAGTGAACACTGGAGTGCAGCACGAAGTGAACATCAGAGCCCAGTAGTGAGTGAACACTGGAGAGCAGCACGAAGTGAACATCAGAGCCCAGTATTGAGTGAATACTGGAGAGCAGCAGGAAGTGAAAATCGGAGCCCAGTACTGAGTGAACACTGGAGAACAGCACGAAGTGAAAATCAGAGCCCAGTACTGAGGGAACACTGGAGAGCAGCAGGAAGTGAACATCAGTGCCCAGTACTGAGTGAAGACTGGAGAACAGCAGGAGGTGAACATAAGAGCACAGTTCTGAGTGAACACTGGAGAGCAGCACGAAGTGAACATCAGAGCCCAGTACTGAGTGAACACAGGAGCGCAGCACGAAGTGAACATCAGAGCCAAGTACTGAGTGAAAACTGGAGAGCAGCACGAAGTGCACATCAGAGCCCAGTACTGAGTGAACACCGGAGAGCAGCACGAAGTGAACATCAGTGCCCAGTACTGAGTGAACACTGGAGCGCAGCACGATGTGAACATCAGAGCCCTGTACTGAGTGAACACTGGAGAGCAGCACGAAGTGAACATCAGAGCCCAGTAGTGAGTGAACACTGGAGCGCAGCACGAAGTGAACATCAGAGCCAAGTACTGAGGGAAAACTGCAGAGCAGCACGAAGTGCACATCAGAGCCCAGTACTGAGTGAACACTGGAGAACAGCACGAAGTCAAAATCAGAGCCCAGTACTGAGTGAACACTGGAGAGTAGCACGAAGTGAACATCAGAGCCCAGTACTGAGTGAACACTGGAGAGCAGCACGAAGTGCACATCAGAGCCCAGTACTGAGTGAACACTGGAGAACAGCACGAAGTCAAAATCAGAGCCCAGTACTGAGTGAACACTGGAGAGCAGCAGGAAGTGAACATCAGTGCCCAGTACTGAGTGAACACTGGAGAACAGCAGGAGTTGAACATAAGAGCACAGTTCTGAGTGAACACTGGATTGCAGCACGAAGTGAACATCAGAGCCCAGTACTGAGTGAACCCAAGCGAGCAGCACGAAGTGACCATCAGAGCCCAGTAGTGAGTGAACACTGGAGCGCAGCACGAAGTGAACATCAGAGCCCAGTACTGAGTGAACACTGGAGAGCAGCACGAAGTGCACATCAGAGCCCAGTACTGAGTGAACACCGGAGAGCAGCACGAAGTGAACATCAGTGCCCAGTACTGAGTGAACACTGGAGAGCAGCACGAAGTGAACATCCGCGCCCAGTACTCAGTGAACACTGGAGAGCAGCACGATGTGAACATCAGTGCCCAGCACCGATTGAACACGAGAGAGCAGCACGAAGTGAACATCAGAGCCCGGTACTGAGTGAACACTGGAGAGCAGCACGAAGTGAACAACAGAGACCAGAATTGAGTGAACACTGGTTCGCAGCACGAACTGAACATCAGAGCCCAGTACTGAGAGAACACTGGAGAGCAGCACGATGTGAACATCAGAGCCCAGTACTGAGTGAACACTGGATACCAGCACGAAGTGAAATTCAGAGCTCAGTACTGAGTGAACACTGGGTAGCAGCCCGAAGTGAACATCAGAGCCCAGTAATGAGTGATCACCGGAGAGCAGCCCGAAGTGCACATCAGAGCCCAGTCCTGAGTGAACACTGGAGAGCAGCACGAAGTGAACATCAGAGCCCAGTAGTGAGTGAACACTGGAGAGCAGCACGAAGTGAACATCAGAGCCCAGTACGGAGTGAACACTGGAGAGCAGCACGAAGTGAACATCAGAGCCCAGTATTGAGTGAACACTGGAGAGCAGCACGAAGTGAACATCAGAGCCCAGTACTGAGTGAATACTGGAGGGCCGCACGAAGTGAACATCAGAGCCCAGTACTGAGTGAACACCGGAGAGCAGCACGAAGTGAACATCAGTGCCCAGTACTGAGTGAACACTGGAGAGCAGCACGAAGTGAACATCCGCGCCCAGTACTCAGTGAACACTGGAGAGCAGCACGATGTGAACATCAGTGCCCAGCACCGATTGAACACGAGAGAGCAGCACGAAGTGAACATCAGAGCCCGGTACTGAGTGAACACTGGAGAGCAGCACGAAGTGAACAACAGAGACCAGAATTGAGTGAACACTGGTTCGCAGCACGAACTGAACATCAGAGCCCAGTACTGAGTGAACACTGGAGAGCAGCACGATGTGAACATCAGAGCCCAGTACTGAGTGAACACTGGATACCAGCACGAAGTGAAATTCAGAGCTCAGTACTGAGTGAACACTGGGTAGCAGCCCGAAGTGAACATCAGAGCCCAGTAATGAGTGATCACCGGAGAGCAGCCCGAAGTGCACATCAGAGCCCAGTCCTGAGTGAACACTGGAGAGCAGCACGAAGTGAACATCAGAGCCCAGTAGTGAGTGAACACTGGAGAGCAGCACGAAGTGAACATCAGAGCCCAGTACGGAGTGAACACTGGAGAGCAGCACGAAGTGAACATCAGAGCCCAGTATTGAGTGAACACTGGAGAGCAGCACGAAGTGAACATCAGAGCCCAGTACTGAGTGAATACTGGAGGGCCGCACGAAGTGAACATCAGAGCCCAGTACTGAGTGAACACTGGAGAGCAGCACGAAGTGAACATCAGAGCCCAGTATTGAGTGAACACTGGAGAGCAGCACGAAGTGAACATCAGAGCCCAGAACTGAGTGAATACTGGAGAGCAGCAGGAAGTGAAAATCAGAGCCCAGTACTGAGTGAACACTGGAGAACAGCACGAAGTGAAAATCAGCGCCCAGTAGTGAGTGAATACTGGAGAGCAGCAGGAAGTGAACATCAGTGCCCAGAACTGAGTGAACACTGGAGAACAGCAGGAGGTGAACATAAGAGCACAGTTCTGAGTGAACACTGGATTGCAGCACGAAGTGAACATCAGAGCCCAGTACTGAGTGAACACAGGAGAGCAGCACGAAGTGAACATCAGAGCCCAGTAGTGAGTGAACACTGGAGCGCAGCACGAAGTGAACATCAGAGCCCAGTACTGAGTGAAAACTGGAGTGCAGCACGAAGTGCACATCAGAGCGCAGTACTGAGTGAACACTGGAGCGCAGCCCAAAGTGAACATCTGAGCCCAGTACTGAGTGAACACTGGAGCGCAGCACAAAGTGATCATCAGAGCCCAGTACTGAGTGAACACTGGAGAGCAGCACGAAGTGTACAACAGAGCCCAGTCATGAGTGAACACTGGAGAACAGTCCGAACTGAACATCAGAGCCCAGTGCTGAGTGAATACTGGAGTGCAGCACGAAGTGAACATCAGAGCCCAGTAGTGAGTGAACACTGGAGAGCAGCACGAAGTGAACATCAGAGCCCAGTATTGAGTGAATACTGGAGAGCAGCAGGAAGTGAAAATCGGAGCCCAGTACTGAGTGAACACGGGAGAACAGCACGAAGTGAACAACAGAGCCCAGTCATGAGTGAACACTGGAGAACAGTCCGAACTGAACATCAGAGCCCAGTGCTGAGTGAACACTGGAGTGCAGCACGAAGTGAACATCAGAGCCCAGTAGTGAGTGAACACTGGAGAGCAGCACGAAGTGAACATCAGAGCCCAGTATTGAGTGAATACTGGAGAGCAGCAGGAAGTGAAAATCGGAGCCCAGTACTGAGTGAACACTGGAGAACAGCACGAAGTGAAAATCAGAGCCCAGTACTGAGGGAACACTGGAGAGCAGCAGGAAGTGAACATCAGTGCCCAGTACTGAGTGAAGACTGGAGAACAGCAGGAGGTGAACATAAGAGCACAGTTCAGAGTGAACACTGGAGAGCAGCACGAACTGAACATCAGAGCCCAGTACTGAGTGAACACAGGAGCGCAGCACGAAGTGAACATCAGAGCTTAGTACTGAGTGAACACCGGAGAGCAGCACGAAGTGAACATCAGTGCCCAGTACTGAGTGAACACTGGAGCGCAGCACGATGTGAACATCAGAGCCCTGTACTGAGTGAACACTGGAGAGCAGCACGAAGTGAACATCAGAGCCCAGTAGTGAGTGAACACTGGAGCGCAGCACGAAGTGAACATCAGAGCCAAGTACTGAGTGAAAACTGCAGAGCAGCACGAAGTGCACATCAGAGCCCAGTACTGAGTGAACACCGGAGAGCAGCACGAAGTGAATATCAGTGCCCAGTACTGAGTGAACACTGGAGCGCAGCACGATGTGAACATCAGAGCCCAGTACTGAGTAAACACTGGAGCGCAGCACAAAGTGATCATCAGAGCGAAGTACTGAGTGAACACTGGAGCGCAGCACAAAGTGAACATCTGAGCCCAGTACTGAGTGAACACTGGAGCGCAGCACAAAGTGATCATCAGAGCCCAGTACTGAGTGAACACTGGAGAGCAGCACGAAGTGAACAACAGAGCCCAGTACTGAGTGAACACTGGAGAACAGTACGAACTGAACATCAGAGCCCAGTACTGAGTGAACACTGGAGAGCAGCACGAAGTGAACATCAGAGCCCAGTAGTGTGTGAACACTGGAGAGCAGCACGAATTGAACATCAGAACCCAGTACTGAGTGAATACTGGAGAGCAGCAGGAAGTGAAAATCAGAGCCCAGTACTGAGTGAACACTGGAGAACAGCACGAAGTCAAAATCAGAGCCCAGTACTGAGTGAACACTGGAGAGCAGCAGGAAGTGAACATCAGTGCCCAGTACTGAGTGAACACTGGAGAACAGCAGGAAGTGAACATAAGAGCACAGTTCTGAGTGAACACTGGATTGCAGCACGAAGTGAACATCAGAGCCCAGTACTGAGTGAACCCAAGAGAGCAGCACGAAGTGACCATCAGAGCCCAGTAGTGAGTGAACACTGGAGCGCAGCACGAAGTGAACATCAGAGCCCAGTACTGAGTGAACACTGGAGAGCTGCACGAAGTGCACATCAGAGCCCAGTACTGAGTGAACACCGGAGAGCAGCACGAAGTGAACATCAGTGCCCAGTACTCAGTGAACACTGGAGAGCAGCACGATGTGAACATCAGTGCCCAGTACCGAGTGAACACGAGAGAGCAGCACGAAGTGAACATCAGAGCCCGGTACTGAGTGAACACTGGAGAGCAGCACGAAGTGAACAACAGAGACCAGAATTGAGTGAACACTGGTTCGCAGCACGAACTGAACATCAGAGCCCAGTACTGAGTGAACACTGGAGAGCAGCACGATGTGAACATCAGAGCCCAGTACTGAGTGAACACTGGATACCAGCACGAAGTGAAATTCAGAGCTCAGTACTGAGTGAACACTGGGTAGCAGCCCGAAGTGAACATCAGAGCCCAGTAATGAGTGATCACCGGAGAGCAGCCCGAAGTGCACATCAGAGCCCAGTCCTGAGTGAACACTGGAGAGCAGCACGAAGTGAACATCAGAGCCCAGTAGTGAGTGAACACTGGAGAGCAGCACGAAGTGAACATCAGAGCCCAGTACGGAGTGAACACTGGAGAGCAGCACGAAGTGAACATCAGAGCCCAGTATTGAGTGAACACAGGAGAGCTGCACGAAGTGAACATCAGAGCCCAGTACTGAGTGAATACTGGAGGGCCGCACGAAGTGAACATCAGAGCCCAGTACTGAGTGAACACTGGAGAGCAGCACGAAGTGAACATCAGAGCCCAGTATTGAGTGAACACTGGAGAGCAGCACGAAGTGAACATCAGAGCCCAGTACTGAGTGAATACTGGAGAGCAGCAGGAAGTGAAAATCAGAGCCCAGTACTGAGTGAACACTGGAGAACAGCAGGAAGTGAACATCAGTGCCCAGAACTGAGTGAAAACTGGAGAACAGCAGGAGGTGAACATAAGAGCACAGTTCTGAGTGAACACTGGATTGCAGCACGAAGTGAACATCAGAGCCCAGTACTGAGTGAACACAGGAGAGCAGCACGAAGTGAACATCAGAGCCCAGTAGTGAGTGAACACTGGAGCGCAGCACGAAGTGAACATCAGAGCCCAGTACTGAGTGAAAACTGGAGTGCAGCACGAAGTGCACATCAGAGCCCAGTACTGAGTGAACACTGGAGCGCAGCACAAAGTGAACATCTGAGCCCAGTACTGAGTGAACACTGGAGCGCAGCACAAAGTGATCATCAGAGCCCAGTACTGAGTGAACACTGGAGAGCAGCACGAAGTGTACAACAGAGCCCAGTCATGAGTGAACACTGGAGAACAGTCCGAACTGAACATCAGAGCCCAGTGCTGAGTGAACACTGGAGTGCAGCACGAAGTGAACATCAGAGCTCAGTAGTGAGTGAACACTGGAGAGCAGCACGAAGTGAACATCAGAGCCCAGTATTGAGTGAATACTGGAGAGCAGCAGGAAGTGAAAATCGGAGCCCAGTACTGAGTGAACACTGGAGAACAGCACGAAGTGAAAATCAGAGCCCAGTACTGAGTGAACACTGGAGAGCAGCAGGAAGTGAACATCAGTGCCCAGTACTGAGTGAAGACTGGAGAACAGCAGGAGGTGAACATAAGAGCACAGTTCTGAGTGAACACTGGATTGCAGCAGGAACTGAACATCAGAGCCCAGTACTGAGTGAACACAGGAGAGCAGCACGAAGTGAACATCAGAGCCCAGTAGTGAGTGAACACTGGAGCGCAGCACGAAGTGAACATCAGAGCCAAGTACTGAGTGAAAACTGGAGAGCAGCACGAAGTGCACATCAGAGCCCAGTACTGAGTGAACACCGGAGAGCAGCACGAAGTGAACATCAGTGCCCAGTACTGAGTGAACACTGGAGCGCAGCACGATGTGAACATCAGAGCCCAGTACTGAGTGAATACTGGAGGGCCGCACGAAGTGAACATCAGAGCCCAGTACTGAGTGAACACTGGAGAGCAGCACGAAGTGAACATCAGAGCCCAGTATTGAGTGAACACTGGAGAGCAGCACGAAGTGAACATCAGAGCCCAGAACTGAGTGAATACTGGAGAGCAGCAGGAAGTGAAAATCAGAGCCCAGTACTGAGTGAACACTGGAGAACAGCACGAAGTGAAAATCAGCGCCCAGTAGTGAGTGAATACTGGAGAGCAGCAGGAAGTGAACATCAGTGCCCAGAACTGAGTGAACACTGGAGAACAGCAGGAGGTGAACATAAGAGCACAGTTCTGAGTGAACACTGGATTGCAGCACGAAGTGAACATCAGAGCCCAGTACTGAGTGAACACAGGAGAGCAGCACGAAGTGAACATCAGAGCCCAGTAGTGAGTGAACACTGGAGCGCAGCACGAAGTGAACATCAGAGCCCAGTACTGAGTGAAAACTGGAGTGCAGCACGAAGTGCACATCAGAGCGCAGTACTGAGTGAACACTGGAGCGCAGCCCAAAGTGAACATCTGAGCCCAGTACTGAGTGAACACTGGAGCGCAGCACAAAGTGATCATCAGAGCCCAGTACTGAGTGAACACTGGAGAGCAGCACGAAGTGTACAACAGAGCCCAGTCATGAGTGAACACTGGAGAACAGTCCGAACTGAACATCAGAGCCCAGTGCTGAGTGAATACTGGAGTGCAGCACGAAGTGAACATCAGAGCCCAGTAGTGAGTGAACACTGGAGAGCAGCACGAAGTGAACATCAGAGCCCAGTATTGAGTGAATACTGGAGAGCAGCAGGAAGTGAAAATCGGAGCCCAGTACTGAGTGAACACGGGAGAACAGCACGAAGTGAACAACAGAGCCCAGTCATGAGTGAACACTGGAGAACAGTCCGAACTGAACATCAGAGCCCAGTGCTGAGTGAACACTGGAGTGCAGCACGAAGTGAACATCAGAGCCCAGTAGTGAGTGAACACTGGAGAGCAGCACGAAGTGAACATCAGAGCCCAGTATTGAGTGAATACTGGAGAGCAGCAGGAAGTGAAAATCGGAGCCCAGTACTGAGTGAACACTGGAGAACAGCACGAAGTGAAAATCAGAGCCCAGTACTGAGGGAACACTGGAGAGCAGCAGGAAGTGAACATCAGTGCCCAGTACTGAGTGAAGACTGGAGAACAGCAGGAGGTGAACATAAGAGCACAGTTCAGAGTGAACACTGGAGAGCAGCACGAACTGAACATCAGAGCCCAGTACTGAGTGAACACAGGAGCGCAGCACGAAGTGAACATCAGAGCTTAGTACTGAGTGAACACCGGAGAGCAGCACGAAGTGAACATCAGTGCCCAGTACTGAGTGAACACTGGAGCGCAGCACGATGTGAACATCAGAGCCCTGTACTGAGTGAACACTGGAGAGCAGCACGAAGTGAACATCAGAGCCCAGTAGTGAGTGAACACTGGAGCGCAGCACGAAGTGAACATCAGAGCCAAGTACTGAGTGAAAACTGCAGAGCAGCACGAAGTGCACATCAGAGCCCAGTACTGAGTGAACACCGGAGAGCAGCACGAAGTGAATATCAGTGCCCAGTACTGAGTGAACACTGGAGCGCAGCACAAAGTGATCATCAGAGCCCAGTACTGAGTGAACACTGGAGAGCAGCACGAAGTGAACAACAGAGCCCAGTACTGAGTGAACACTGGAGAACAGTACGAACTGAACATCAGAGCCCATTACTGAGTGAACACTGGAGAGCAGCACGAAGTGAACATCAGAGCCCAGTAGTGTGTGAACACTGGAGAGCAGCACGAATTGAACATCAGAACCCAGTACTGAGTGAATACTGGAGAGCAGCAGGAAGTGAAAATCAGAGCCCAGTACTGAGTGAACACTGGAGAACAGCACGAAGTCAAAATCAGAGCCCAGTACTGAGTGAACACTGGAGAGCAGCAGGAAGTGAACATCAGTGCCCAGTACTGAGTGAACACTGGAGAACAGCAGGAAGTGAACATAAGAGCACAGTTCTGAGTGAACACTGGATTGCAGCACGAAGTGAACATCAGAGCCCAGTACTGAGTGAACCCAAGAGAGCAGCACGAAGTGACCATCAGAGCCCAGTAGTGAGTGAACACTGGAGCGCAGCACGAAGTGAACATCAGAGCCCAGTACTGAGTGAACACTGGAGAGCTGCACGAAGTGCACATCAGAGCCCAGTACTCAGTGAACACTGGAGAGCAGCACGATGTGAACATCAGTGCCCAGTACCGAGTGAACACGAGAGAGCAGCACGAAGTGAACATCAGAGCCCGGTACTGAGTGAACACTGGAGAGCAGCACGAAGTGAACAACAGAGACCAGAATTGAGTGAACACTGGTTCGCAGCACGAACTGAACATCAGAGCCCAGTACTGAGTGAACACTGGAGAGCAGCACGATGTGAACATCAGAGCCCAGTACTGAGTGAACACTGGATACCAGCACGAAGTGAAATTCAGAGCTCAGTACTGAGTGAACACTGGGTAGCAGCCCGAAGTGAACATCAGAGCCCAGTAATGAGTGATCACCGGAGAGCAGCCCGAAGTGCACATCAGAGCCCAGTCCTGAGTGAACACTGGAGAGCAGCACGAAGTGAACATCAGAGCCCAGTAGTGAGTGAACACTGGAGAGCAGCACGAAGTGAACATCAGAGCCCAGTACGGAGTGAACACTGGAGAGCAGCACGAAGTGAACATCAGAGCCCAGTATTGAGTGAACACAGGAGAGCTGCACGAAGTGAACATCAGAGCCCAGTACTGAGTGAATACTGGAGGGCCGCACGAAGTGAACATCAGAGCCCAGTACTGAGTGAACACTGGAGAGCAGCACGAAGTGAACATCAGAGCCCAGTATTGAGTGAACACTGGAGAGCAGCACGAAGTGAACATCAGAGCCCAGTACTGAGTGAATACTGGAGAGCAGCAGGAAGTGAAAATCAGAGCCCAGTACTGAGTGAACACTGGAGAACAGCAGGAAGTGAACATCAGTGCCCAGAACTGAGTGAAAACTGGAGAACAGCAGGAGGTGAACATAAGAGCACAGTTCTGAGTGAACACTGGATTGCAGCACGAAGTGAACATCAGAGCCCAGTACTGAGTGAACACAGGAGAGCAGCACGAAGTGAACATCAGAGCCCAGTAGTGAGTGAACACTGGAGCGCAGCACGAAGTGAACATCAGAGCCCAGTACTGAGTGAAAACTGGAGTGCAGCACGAAGTGCACATCAGAGCCCAGTACTGAGTGAACACTGGAGCGCAGCACAAAGTGAACATCTGAGCCCAGTACTGAGTGAACACTGGAGCGCAGCACAAAGTGATCATCAGAGCCCAGTACTGAGTGAACACTGGAGAGCAGCACGAAGTGTACAACAGAGCCCAGTCATGAGTGAACACTGGAGAACAGTCCGAACTGAACATCAGAGCCCAGTGCTGAGTGAACACTGGAGTGCAGCACGAAGTGAACATCAGAGCTCAGTAGTGAGTGAACACTGGAGAGCAGCACGAAGTGAACATCAGAGCCCAGTATTGAGTGAATACTGGAGAGCAGCAGGAAGTGAAAATCGGAGCCCAGTACTGAGTGAACACTGGAGAACAGCACGAAGTGAAAATCAGAGCCCAGTACTGAGTGAACACTGGAGAGCAGCAGGAAGTGAACATCAGTGCCCAGTACTGAGTGAAGACTGGAGAACAGCAGGAGGTGAACATAAGAGCACAGTTCTGAGTGAACACTGGATTGCAGCAGGAACTGAACATCAGAGCCCAGTACTGAGTGAACACAGGAGAGCAGCACGAAGTGAACATCAGAGCCTAGTAGTGAGTGAACACTGGAGCGCAGCACGAAGTGAACATCAGAGCCAAGTACTGAGTGAAAACTGGAGAGCAGCACGAAGTGCACATCAGAGCCCAGTACTGAGTGAACACCGGAGAGCAGCACGAAGTGAACATCAGTGCCCAGTACTGAGTGAACACTGGAGCGCAGCACGATGTGAACATCAGAGCCCAGTACTGAGTAAACGCTGGAGCGCAGCACAAAGTGATGATCAGAGCCCAGTACTGAGTGAACACTGTAGCGCAGCACAAAGTGAACATCTGAGCCTAGTACTGAGTGAACACTGGAGCGCAGCACAAAGTGATCATCAGAGCCCAGTACTGAGTGAACACTGGAGAGCAGCATGAAGTGAACAACAGAGCCCAGTCCTGAGTGAACACTGGAGAGCAGCACGAAGTGAACATCAGAGCCCAGTAGTGAGTGAACACTGGAGAGCAGCACGAATTGAACATCAGAGACCAGTCCTGAGTGAACAGTGGAGACTAGCACGATGTGTATATCAGAGCCCAGTCCTGAGTGAACGCTGGAGAGCAGCACGAAGTGAACATCAGAGCCCAGTACGGAGTGAACACTGGAGAGCAGCACGAACTGAACTACAGAGACCAGAATTGAGTGAACACTGGTTCGCAGCACGAACTGAACACCAGAGCCCAGTACTGAGTGAACACTGGAGCGCAGCACAAAGTGAACATCAGAGCCCAGTACTGAGTGAACACTGGAGAGCAGCACGAAGTGCACATCAGAGCCCAGTACTGAGTGAACACCGGAGAGCAGCACGAAGTGAACATCAGTGCCCAGTACTGATTGAACACTGGAGAGCAGCACGAAGTGAACATCCGCGCCCAGTACTCAGTGAACACTGGAGAGCAGCACGATGTGAACATCAGTGCCCAGTACCGAGTGAACACGAGAGAGCAGCACGAAGTGAACATCAGAGCCCGGTACTGAGTGAACACTGGAGAGCAGCACGAAGTGAACAACAGAGACCAGAATTGAGTGAACACTGGTTCGCAGCACGAACTGAACATCAGAGCCCAGTACTGAGTGAACACTGGAGAGCAGCACGATGTGAACATCAGAGCCAGTACTGAGTGAACACTGGATACCAGCACGAAGTGAAATTCAGTGCCCAGTACTGATTGAACACTGGAGAGCAGCACGAAGTGAACATCCGCGCCCAGTACTCAGTGAACACTGGAGAGCAGCACGATGTGAACATCAGTGCCCAGTACCGAGTGAACACGAGAGAGAAGCACGAAGTGAACATCAGAGCCCGGTACTGAGTGAACACTGGAGAGCAGCACGAAGTGAACAACAGAGACCAGAATTGAGTGAACAGTGGTTCGCAGCACGAACTGAACATCAGAGCCCAGTACTGAGTGAACACTGGAGAGCAGCACGATGTGAACATCTGAGCCCAGTACTGAGTGAACACTGGATACCAGCACGAAGTGAAATTCAGAGCTCAGTACTGAGTGAACACTGGGTAGCAGCCCGAAGTGAACATCAGAGCCCAGTAATGAGTGATCACCGGAGAGCAGCCCGAAGTGCACATCAGAGCCCAGTCCTGAGTGAACACTGGAGAGCAGCACGAAGTGAACATCAGAGCCCAGTAGTGAGTGAACACTGGAGAGCAGCACGAAGTGAACATCAGAGCCCAGTACGGAGTGAACACTGGAGAGCAGCACGAAGTGAACATCAGAGCCCAGTATTGAGTGAACACAGGAGAGCAGCACGAAGTGAACATCAGAGCCCAGTACTGAGTGAATACTGGAGGGCCGCACGAGGTGAACATCAGAGCCCAGTACTGAGTGAACACTGGAGAGCAGCACGAAGTGAACATCAGAGCCCAGTATTGAGTGAACACTGGAGAGCAGCACGAAGTGAACATCAGAGCCCAGTACTGAGTGAATACTGGAGAGCAGCAGGAAGTGAAAATCAGAGCCCAGTACTGAGTGAACACTGGAGAACAGCAGGAAGTGAACATCAGTGCCCAGAACTGAGTGAACACTGGAGAACAGCAGGAGGTGAACATAAGAGCACAGTTCTGAGTGAACACTGGATTGCAGCACGAAGTGAACATCAGAGCCCAGTACTGAGTGAACACAGGAGAGCAGCACGAAGTGAACATCAGAGCCCAGTAGTGAGTGAACACTGGAGCGCAGCACGAAGTGAACATCAGAGCCCAGTACTGAGTGAAAACTGGAGTGCAGCACGAAGTGCACATCAGAGCCCAGTACTGAGTGAACACTGGAGCGCAGCAGAAAGTGAACATCAGAGCCCAGTATTGAGTGAATACTGGAGAGCAGCAGGAAGTGAAAATCGGAGCCCAGTACTGAGTGAACACTGGAGAACAGCACGAAGTGAAAATCAGAGCCCAGTACTGAGTGAACACTGGAGAGCAGCAGGAAGTGAACATCAGAGCCCAGAACTGAGTGAAGACTGGAGAACAGCAGGAGGTGAACATAAGAGCACAGTTCTGAGTGAACACTGGATTGCAGCACGAAGTGAACATCAGAGCCCAGTACTGAGTGAACACAGGAGAGCAGCACGAAGTGAACATCAGAGCCCAGTAGTGAGTGAACACTGGAGCGCAGCACGAAGTGAACATCAGAGCCAAGTACTGAGTGAAAACTGGAGAGCAGCACGAAGTGCACATCAGAGCCCAGTACTGAGTGAACACCGGAGAGCAGCACGAAGTGAACATCAGTGCCCAGTACTGAGTGAACACTGGAGCGCAGCACGATGTGAACATCAGAGCCCAGTACTGAGTAAACGCTGGAGCGCAGCACAAAGTGATGATCAGAGCCCAGTAGTGAGTGAACACTGGAGAGCAGCACGAATTGAACATCAGAGACCAGTCCTGAGTGAACAGTGGAGACTAGCACGATGTGAATATCAGAGCCCAGTCCTGAGTGAACGCTGGAGAGCAGCACGAAGTGAACATCAGAGCCCAGTACGGAGTGAACACTGGAGAGCAGCACGAACTGAACTACAGAGCCCAGTACTGAGTGAACACTGGAGTGCAGCAGGAAGTGAACATCAGAGCCCAGTCCTGAGTGAACACTGGAGAGCAGCACGAAGTGAACATCAGAGCCCAGTACTGAGTGAACAGTGGAGAGCAGCAGGAAGTGAACATCAAAGCCTAGTAGTGAGTGAACACTGGAGAGCAGCACGAAGTGAACATCAGAGCCCAGTACTGAGTGAACACTAGAGCGCAACACGATGTGAACATCAGAGCCCAGTACTGAGAAAACACTAGAGCGCAACACGATGTGATCATCAGAGCCCAGTACTGAGTGAACACTGGAGAGCAGTACGAACTGAACATCAGAGCCCAGTACTGAGTGAACACTGGAGAGCAGCACGAAGTGAACATCAGAGCCCAGTAGTGAGTGAACACTGGAGAGCAGCACGAAGTGAGCATCAGAGCTCAGTACTGAGTGAACACTGGAGAGCAGCACGAAGTGAACATCAGAGCCCAGTCCTGAGTGAACACTGGAGAGCAGCACGAAGTGAACATCAGAGCCCAGTACTGAGTGAACACTGGTGAGCAGCAGGAAGTGGACATCAGAGCCTAGTAGTGAGTGAACACTGGAGAGCAGCACGAAGTGAACATCAGAGCCCAGTACTGAGTGAACACTGGAGGGCAGCACGATGTGAACATCAGAGCCCAGTACTGAGTAAACACTGGAGCGCAGCACCAAGTGAACATCAGAGCCCAGTACAGAGTGAACACTGGAGCGCAGCACAAAGTGATCATCAGAGCCCAGTCCTGAGTGAACACTGGAGAACAGTACGAACTGAACATCAGAGCCCAGTACTGAGTGAACACTGGAGAGCAGCACGAAGTGAACATCAGAGCCCAGTAGTGAGTGAACACTGGAGAGCAGCACGAAGTGAACATCAGAGCCCAGTAGAGAGTGAATACTGGAGAGTAGCACGAAGTGAACATCAGATCCCTGTACTGAGTGAACACTGGAGAGCAGCACGAAGTGAACATATGAGCCCAGTACTGAGTGAACACTGGAGAGCAGCACGAAGTGAACAACAGAGCCCGTCCTGAGTGAACACTGGAGAACAGTACGAACTGAACATCAGAGCCCAGTACTGAGTGAACACTGGAGAGCAGCACGAAGTGAACATCAGAGCCCAGTAGTGAGTGAACACTGGAGAGCAGCACGAAGTGAACATCAGAGCCCAGTACTGAGTGAATACTGGAGAGCAGCAGGAAGTGAAAATCAGAGCCCAGTACTGAGTGAACACTGGAGAACAGCAGGAGGTGAACATAAGAGCACGGTTCTGAGTGAACACTGGATTGCAGCACGAAGTGAACATCAGAGCCCAGTACTGAGTGAACACAGGAGAGCAGCACGAAGTGAACATCAGAGCCCAGTACTGAGTGAACACCGGAGAGCAGCACGAAGTGAACATCAGTGCCCAGTACTGAGTGAACACTGGAGCGCAGCACGATGTGAACATCAGAGCCCAGTACTGAGTAAACGCTGGAGCGCAGCACAAAGTGATGATCAGAGCCCAGTACTGAGTGAACACTGGAGAGCAGCACGAAGTGAACATCAGAGCCCAGTAGTGAGTGAACACTGGAGAGCAGCACGAATTGAACATCAGAGACCAGTCCTGAGTGAACAGTGGAGACTAGCACGAAGTGAACATCAGAGCCCAGTATTGAGTGAACACAGGAGAGCAGCACGAAGTGAACATCAGAGCCCAGTACTGAGTGAATACTGGAGGGCCGCACGAGGTGAACATCAGAGCCCAGTACTGAGTGAACACTGGAGAGCAGCACGAAGTGAACATCAGAGCCCAGTATTGAGTGAACACTGGAGAGCAGCACGAAGTGAACATCAGAGCCCAGTACTGAGTGAATACTGGAGAGCAGCAGGAAGTGAAAATCAGAGCCCAGTACTGAGTGAACACTGGAGAACAGCAGGAAGTGAACATCAGTGCCCAGAACTGAGTGAACACTGGAGAACAGCAGGAGGTGAACATAAGAGCACAGTTCTGAGTGAACACTGGATTGCAGCACGAAGTGAACATCAGAGCCCAGTACTGAGTGAACACAGGAGAGCAGCACGAAGTGAACATCAGAGCCCAGTAGTGAGTGAACACTGGAGCGCAGCACGAAGTGAACATCAGAGCCCAGTACTGAGTGAAAACTGGAGTGCAGCACGAAGTGCACATCAGAGCCCAGTACTGAGTGAACACTGGAGCGCAGCAGAAAGTGAACATCAGAGCCCAGTATTGAGTGAATACTGGAGAGCAGCAGGAAGTGAAAATCGGAGCCCAGTACTGAGTGAACACTGGAGAACAGCACGAAGTGAAAATCAGAGCCCAGTACTGAGTGAACACTGGAGAGCAGCAGGAAGTGAACATCAGAGCCCAGAACTGAGTGAAGACTGGAGAACAGCAGGAGGTGAACATAAGAGCACAGTTCTGAGTGAACACTGGATTGCAGCACGAAGTGAACATCAGAGCCCAGTACTGAGTGAACACAGGAGAGCAGCACGAAGTGAACATCAGAGCCCAGTAGTGAGTGAACACTGGAGCGCAGCACGAAGTGAACATCAGAGCCAAGTACTGAGTGAAAACTGGAGAGCAGCACGAAGTGCACATCAGAGCCCAGTACTGAGTGAACACCGGAGAGCAGCACGAAGTGAACATCAGTGCCCAGTACTGAGTGAACACTGGAGCGCAGCACGATGTGAACATCAGAGCCCAGTACTGAGTAAACGCTGGAGCGCAGCACAAAGTGATGATCAGAGCCCAGTAGTGAGTGAACACTGGAGAGCAGCACGAATTGAACATCAGAGACCAGTCCTGAGTGAACAGTGGAGACTAGCACGATGTGAATATCAGAGCCCAGTCCTGAGTGAACGCTGGAGAGCAGCACGAAGTGAACATCAGAGCCCAGTACGGAGTGAACACTGGAGAGCAGCACGAACTGAACTACAGAGCCCAGTACTGAGTGAACACTGGAGTGCAGCAGGAAGTGAACATCAGAGCCCAGTCCTGAGTGAACACTGGAGAGCAGCACGAAGTGAACATCAGAGCCCAGTACTGAGTGAACAGTGGAGAGCAGCAGGAAGTGAACATCAAAGCCTAGTAGTGAGTGAACACTGGAGAGCAGCACGAAGTGAACATCAGAGCCCAGTACTGAGTGAACACTAGAGCGCAACACGATGTGAACATCAGAGCCCAGTACTGAGAAAACACTAGAGCGCAACACGATGTGATCATCAGAGCCCAGTACTGAGTGAACACTGGAGAGCAGTACGAACTGAACATCAGAGCCCAGTACTGAGTGAACACTGGAGAGCAGCACGAAGTGAACATCAGAGCCCAGTAGTGAGTGAACACTGGAGAGCAGCACGAAGTGAGCATCAGAGCTCAGTACTGAGTGAACACTGGAGAGCAGCACGAAGTGAACATCAGAGCCCAGTCCTGAGTGAACACTGGAGAGCAGCACGAAGTGAACATCAGAGCCCAGTACTGAGTGAACACTGGTGAGCAGCAGGAAGTGGACATCAGAGCCTAGTAGTGAGTGAACACTGGAGAGCAGCACGAAGTGAACATCAGAGCCCAGTACTGAGTGAACACTGGAGGGCAGCACGATGTGAACATCAGAGCCCAGTACTGAGTAAACACTGGAGCGCAGCACAAAGTGATCATCAGAGCCCAGTACTGAGTGAATACTGGAGCGCAGCACCAAGTGAAAATCAGAGCCCAGTACAGAGTGAACACTGGAGCGCAGCACAAAGTGATCATCAGAGCCCAGTCCTGAGTGAACACTGGAGAACAGTACGAACTGAACATCAGAGCCCAGTACTGAGTGAACACTGGAGAGCAGCACGAAGTGAACATCAGAGCCCAGTAGTGAGTGAACACTGGAGAGCAGCACGAAGTGAACATCAGAGCCCAGTAGAGAGTGAATACTGGAGAGTAGCACGAAGTGAACATCAGATCCCAGTACTGAGTGAACACTGGAGAGCAGCACGAAGTGAACATATGAGCCCAGTACTGAGTGAACACTGGAGAGCAGCACGAAGTGAACAACAGAGCCCGTCCTGAGTGAACACTGGAGAACAGTACGAACTGAACATCAGAGCCCAGTACTGAGTGAACACTGGAGAGCAGCACGAAGTGAACATCAGAGCCCAGTAGTGAGTGAACACTGGAGAGCAGCACGAAGTGAACATCAGAGCCCAGTACTGAGTGAATACTGGAGAGCAGCAGGAAGTGAAAATCAGAGCCCAGTACTGAGTGAACACTGGAGAACAGCAGGAGGTGAACATAAGAGCACGGTTCTGAGTGAACACTGGATTGCAGCACGAAGTGAACATCAGAGCCCAGTACTGAGTGAACACAGGAGAGCAGCACGAAGTGAACATCAGAGCCCAGTACTGAGTGAACACCGGAGAGCAGCACGAAGTGAACATCAGTGCCCAGTACTGAGTGAACACTGGAGCGCAGCACGATGTGAACATCAGAGCCCAGTACTGAGTAAACGCTGGAGCGCAGCACAAAGTGATGATCAGAGCCCAGTACTGAGTGAACACTGGAGAGCAGCACGAAGTGAACATCAGAGCCCAGTAGTGAGTGAACACTGGAGAGCAGCACGAATTGAACATCAGAGACCAGTCCTGAGTGAACAGTGGAGACTAGCACGATGTGAATATCAGAGCCCAGTCCTGAGTGAACGCTGGAGAGCAGCACGAAGTGAACATCAGAGCCCAGTACGGAGTGAACACTGGAGAGCAGCACGAAGTGAACATCAGAGCCCAGTACTGAGTGAACAGTGGAGAGCAGCAGGAAGTGAACAGCAAAGCCTAGTAGTGAGTGAACACTGGAGAGCAGCACGAAGTGAACATCAGAGCCCAGTACTGAGTGAACACTAGAGCGCAACACGATGTGAACATCAGAGCCCAGTACTGAGTGAACACTGGAGAGCAGTACGAACTGAACATCAGAGCCCAGTACTGAGTGAACACTGGAGAGCAGCACGAAGTGAACATCAGAGCCCAGTAGTGAGTGAACACTGGAGAGCAGCACGAAGTGAGCATCAGAGCTCAGTACTGAGTGAACACTGGAGAGCAGCACGAAGTGAACATCAGAGCCCAGTCCTGAGTGAACACTGGAGAGCAGCACGAAGTGAACATCAGAGCCCAGTACTGAGTGAACACTGGTGAGCAGCAGGAAGTGGACATCAGAGCCTAGTAGTGAGTGAACACTGGAGAGCAGCACGAAGTGAACATCAGAGCCCAGTACTGAGTGAACACTGGAGGGCAGCACGATGTGAACATCAGAGCCCAGTACTGAGTAAACACTGGAGCGCAGCACAAAGTGATCATCAGAGCCCAGTACTGAGTGAACACTGGAGCGCAGCACCAAGTGAACATCAGAGCCCAGTACAGAGTGAACACTGGAGCGCAGCACAAAGTGATCATCAGAGCCCAGTCCTGAGTGAACACTGGAGAACAGTACGAAATGAACATCAGAGCCCAGTACTGAGTGAACACTGGAGCGCAGCACAAAGTGATCATCAGAGCCCAGTCCTGAGTGAACACTGGAGAACAGTACGAACTGAACATCAGAGCCCAGTACTGAGTGAACACTGGAGAGCAGCACGAAGTGAACATCAGAGCCCAGTAGTGAGTGAACACTGGAGAGCAGCACGAAGTGAACATCAGAGCCCAGTACTGAGTGAACACTGGAGAGCAGCACGAAGTGAACATCAGAGCCCAGTAGTGAGTGAACACTGGAGAGCAGCACGAAGTGAACATCAGAGCCCAGTACTGAGTGAACACTGGTGAGCAGCAGGAAGTGGACATCAGAGCCTAGTAGTGAGTGAACACTGGAGAGCAGCACGAAGTGAACATCAGAGCCCAGTACTGAGTGAACACTGGAGGGCAGCACGATGTGAACATCAGAGCCCAGTACTGAGTAAACACTGGAGCGCAGCACAAAGTGATCATCAGAGCCCAGTAGTGAGTGAACACTGGAGAACAGTACGAACTGAACATCAGAGCCCAGTACTGAGTGAACACTGGAGAGCAGCACGAAGTGAACATCAGAGCCCAGTACTGAGTGAACACTGGAGGGCAGCACGATGTGAACATCAGAGCCCAGTACTGAGTAAACACTGGAGCGCAGCACAAAGTGAACATCAGAGCCCAGTAGTGAGTGAACACTGGAGAACAGTACGAACTGAACATCAGAGCCCAGTACTGAGTGAACACTGGAGAGCAGCACGAAGTGAACATCAGAGCCCAGTAGTGAGTGAACACTGGAGAGCAGCACGAAGTGAACATCAGAGCCCAGTACTGAGTGAACACTGGTGAGCAGCAGGAAGTGGACATCAGAGCCTAGTAGTGAGTGAACACTGGAGAGCAGCACGAAGTGAACATCAGAGCCCAGTACTGAGTGAACACTGGAGGGCAGCACGATGTGAACATCAGAGCCCAGTACTGAGTAAACACTGGAGCGCAGCACAAAGTGATCATCAGAGCCCAGTACTGAGTGAACACTGGAGCGCAGCACCAAGTGAACATCAGAGCCCAGTACAGAGTGAACACTGGAGCGCAGCACAAAGTGATCATCAGAGCCCAGTCCTGAGTGAACACTGGAGAACAGTACGAACTGAACATCAGAGCCCAGTACTGAGTGAACACTGGAGAGCAGCACGAAGTGAACATCAGAGCCCAGTAGTGAGTGAACACTGGAGAGCAGCAGGAAGTGAACATCAGTGCCCAGTACTGAGTGAACACTGGAGAGCAGCACGAAGTGAACATCAGAGCCCAGTAGAGAGTGAATACTGGAGAGTAGCACGAAGTGAACATCAGATCCCAGTACTGCGTGAACACTGGAGAGCAGCACGAAGTGAACATCTGAGCCCAGTACTGAGTGAACACTGGAGAGCAGCACGAAGTGAACAACAGAGCCCGTCCTGAGTGAACACTGGAGAACAGTACGAACTGAACATCAGAGCCCAGTACTGAGTGAACACTGGAGAGCAGCACGAAGTGAACATCAGAGCCCAGTAGTGAGTGAATACTGGAGAGCAGCACGAAGTGAACATCAGAGCCCAGTACTGAGTGAATACTGGAGAGCAGCAGGAAGTGAAAATCAGAGCCCAGTACTGAGTGAACACTGGAGAACAGCAGGAGGTGAACATAAGAGCACAGTTCTGAGTGAACACTGGATTGCAGCACGAAGTGAACATCAGAGCCCAGTACTGAGTGAACACAGGAGAGCAGCACGAAGTGAACATCAGAGCCCAGTACTGAGTGAACAGTGGAGAGCAGCAGGAAGTGAACATCAAAGCCTAGTAGTGAGTGAACACTGGAGAGCAGCACGAAGTGAACATCAGAGCCCAGTACTGAGTGAACACTAGAGCGCAACACGATGTGAACATCAGAGCCCAGTACTGAGAAAACACTAGAGCGCAACACGATGTGATCATCAGAGCCCAGTACTGAGTGAACACTGGAGAGCAGTACGAACTGAACATCAGAGCCCAGTACTGAGTGAACACTGGAGAGCAGCACGAAGTGAACATCAGAGCCCAGTAGTGAGTGAACACTGGAGAGCAGCACGAAGTGAGCATCAGAGCTCAGTACTGAGTGAACACTGGAGAGCAGCACGAAGTGAACATCAGAGCCCAGTCCTGAGTGAACACTGGAGAGCAGCACGAAGTGAACATCAGAGCCCAGTACTGAGTGAACACTGGTGAGCAGCAGGAAGTGGACATCAGAGCCTAGTAGTGAGTGAACACTGGAGAGCAGCACGAAGTGAACATCAGAGCCCAGTACTGAGTGAACACTGGAGGGCAGCACGATGTGAACATCAGAGCCCAGTACTGAGTAAACACTGGAGCGCAGCACAAAGTGATCATCAGAGCCCAGTACTGAGTGAATACTGGAGCGCAGCACCAAGTGAACATCAGAGCCCAGTACAGAGTGAACACTGGAGCGCAGCACAAAGTGATCATCAGAGCCCAGTCCTGAGTGAACACTGGAGAACAGTACGAACTGAACATCAGAGCCCAGTACTGAGTGAACACTGGAGAGCAGCACGAAGTGAACATCAGAGCCCAGTAGTGAGTGAACACTGGAGAGCAGCACGAAGTGAACATCAGAGCCCAGTAGAGAGTGAATACTGGAGAGTAGCACGAAGTGAACATCAGATCCCAGTACTGAGTGAACACTGGAGAGCAGCACGAAGTGAACATATGAGCCCAGTACTGAGTGAACACTGGAGAGCAGCACGAAGTGAACAACAGAGCCCGTCCTGAGTGAACACTGGAGAACAGTACGAACTGAACATCAGAGCCCAGTACTGAGTGAACACTGGAGAGCAGCACGAAGTGAACATCAGAGCCCAGTAGTGAGTGAACACTGGAGAGCAGCACGAAGTGAACATCAGAGCCCAGTACTGAGTGAATACTGGAGAGCAGCAGGAAGTGAAAATCAGAGCCCAGTACTGAGTGAACACTGGAGAACAGCAGGAGGTGAACATAAGAGCACGGTTCTGAGTGAACACTGGATTGCAGCACGAAGTGAACATCAGAGCCCAGTACTGAGTGAACACAGGAGAGCAGCACGAAGTGAACATCAGAGCCCAGTACTGAGTGAACACCGGAGAGCAGCACGAAGTGAACATCAGTGCCCAGTACTGAGTGAACACTGGAGCGCAGCACGATGTGAACATCAGAGCCCAGTACTGAGTAAACGCTGGAGCGCAGCACAAAGTGATGATCAGAGCCCAGTACTGAGTGAACACTGGAGAGCAGCACGAAGTGAACATCAGAGCCCAGTAGTGAGTGAACACTGTAGAGCAGCACGAATTGAACATCAGAGACCAGTCCTGAGTGAACAGTGGAGACTAGCACGATGTGAATATCAGAGCCCAGTCCTGAGTGAACGCTGGAGAGCAGCACGAAGTGAACATCAGAGCCCAGTACTGAGTGAACACTGGAGCGCAGCACAAAGTGATCATCAGAGCCCAGTCCTGAGTGAACACTGGAGAACAGTACGAACTGAACATCAGAGCCCAGTACTGAGTGAACACTGGAGAGCAGCACGAAGTGAACATCAGAGCCCAGTAGTGAGTGAACACTGGAGAGCAGCACGAAGTGAACATCAGAGCCCAGTAGAGAGTGAATACTGGAGAGTAGCACGAAGTGAACATCAGATCCCAGTACTGAGTGAACACTGGAGAGCAGCACGAAGTGAACATATGAGCCCAGTACTGAGTGAACACTGGAGAGCAGCACGAAGTGAACAACAGAGCCCGTCCTGAGTGAACACTGGAGAACAGTACGAACTGAACATCAGAGCCCAGTACTGAGTGAACACTGGAGAGCAGCACGAAGTGAACATCAGAGCCCAGTAGTGAGTGAACACTGGAGAGCAGCACGAAGTGAACATCAGAGCCCAGTACTGAGTGAATACTGGAGAGCAGCAGGAAGTGAAAATCAGAGCCCAGTACTGAGTGAACACTGGAGAACAGCAGGAGGTGAACATAAGAGCACGGTTCTGAGTGAACACTGGATTGCAGCACGAAGTGAACATCAGAGCCCAGTACTGAGTGAACACAGGAGAGCAGCACGAAGTGAACATCAGAGCCCAGTACTGAGTGAACACCGGAGAGCAGCACGAAGTGAACATCAGTGCCCAGTACTGAGTGAACACTGGAGCGCAGCACGATGTGAACATCAGAGCCCAGTACTGAGTAAACGCTGGAGCGCAGCACAAAGTGATGATCAGAGCCCAGTACTGAGTGAACACTGGAGAGCAGCACGAAGTGAACATCAGAGCCCAGTAGTGAGTGAACACTGTAGAGCAGCACGAATTGAACATCAGAGACCAGTCCTGAGTGAACAGTGGAGACTAGCACGATGTGAATATCAGAGCCCAGTCCTGAGTGAACGCTGGAGAGCAGCACGAAGTGAACATCAGAGCCCAGTACGGAGTGAACACTGGAGAGCAGCACGAAGTGAACATCAGAGCCCAGTACTGAGTGAACAGTGGAGAGCAGCAGGAAGTGAACATCAAAGCCTAGTAGTGAGTGAACACTGGAGAGCAGCACGAAGTGAACATCAGAGCCCAGTACTGAGTGAACACTAGAGCGCAACACGATGTGAACATCAGAGCCCAGTACTGAGTGAACACTGGAGAGCAGTACGAACTGAACATCAGAGCCCAGTACTGAGTGAACACTGGAGAGCAGCACGAAGTGAACATCAGAGCCCAGTAGTGAGTGAACACTGGAGAGCAGCACGAAGTGAGCATCAGAGCTCAGTACTGAGTGAACACTGGAGAGCAGCACGAAGTGAACATCAGAGCCCAGTCCTGAGTGAACACTGGAGAGCAGCACGAAGTGAACATCAGAGCCCAGTACTGAGTGAACACTGGTGAGCAGCAGGAAGTGGACATCAGAGCCTAGTAGTGAGTGAACACTGGAGAGCAGCACGAAGTGAACATCAGAGCCCAGTACTGAGTGAACACTGGAGGGCAGCACGATGTGAACATCAGAGCCCAGTACTGAGTAAACACTGGAGCGCAGCACAAAGTGATCATCAGAGCCCAGTACTGAGTGAACACTGGAGCGCAGCACCAAGTGAACATCAGAGCCCAGTACAGAGTGAACACTGGAGCGCAGCACAAAGTGATCATCAGAGCCCAGTCCTGAGTGAACACTGGAGAACAGTACGAAATGAACATCAGAGCCCAGTACTGAGTGAACACTGGAGCGCAGCACAAAGTGATCATCAGAGCCCAGTCCTGAGTGAACACTGGAGAACAGTACGAACTGAACATCAGAGCCCAGTACTGAGTGAACACTGGAGAGCAGCACGAAGTGAACATCAGAGCCCAGTAGTGAGTGAACACTGGAGAGCAGCACGAAGTGAACATCAGAGCCCAGTACTGAGTGAACACTGGAGAGCAGCACGAAGTGAACATCAGAGCCCAGTAGTGAGTGAACACTGGAGAGCAGCACGAAGTGAACATCAGAGCCCAGTACTGACTGAACACTGGTGAGCAGCAGGAAGTGGACATCAGAGCCTAGTAGTGAGTGAACACTGGAGAGCAGCACGAAGTGAACATCAGAGCCCAGTACTGAGTGAACACTGGAGGGCAGCACGATGTGAACATCAGAGCCCAGTACTGAGTAAACACTGGAGCGCAGCACAAAGTGATCATCAGAGCCCAGTAGTGAGTGAACACTGGAGAACAGTACGAACTGAACATCAGAGCCCAGTACTGAGTGAACACTGGAGAGCAGCACGAAGTGAACATCAGAGCCCAGTACTGAGTGAACACTGGAGGGCAGCACGATGTGAACATCAGAGCCCAGTACTGAGTAAACACTGGAGCGCAGCACAAAGTGAACATCAGAGCCCAGTAGTGAGTGAACACTGGAGAACAGTACGAACTGAACATCAGAGCCCAGTACTGAGTGAACACTGGAGAGCAGCACGAAGTGAACATCAGAGCCCAGTAGTGAGTGAACACTGGAGAGCAGCACGAAGTGAACATCAGAGCCCAGTACTGAGTGAACACTGGTGAGCAGCAGGAAGTGGACATCAGAGCCTAGTAGTGAGTGAACACTGGAGAGCAGCACGAAGTGAACATCAGAGCCCAGTACTGAGTGAACACTGGAGGGCAGCACGATGTGAACATCAGAGCCCAGTACTGAGTAAACACTGGAGCGCAGCACAAAGTGATCATCAGAGCCCAGTACTGAGTGAACACTGGAGCGCAGCACCAAGTGAACATCAGAGCCCAGTACAGAGTGAACACTGGAGCGCAGCACAAAGTGATCATCAGAGCCCAGTCCTGAGTGAACACTGGAGAACAGTACGAACTGAACATCAGAGCCCAGTACTGAGTGAACACTGGAGAGCAGCACGAAGTGAACATCAGAGCCCAGTAGTGAGTGGACACTGGAGAGCAGCAGGAAGTGAACATCAGTGCCCAGTACTGAGTGAACACTGGAGAGCAGCACGAAGTGAACATCAGAGCCCAGTAGAGAGTGAATACTGGAGAGTAGCACGAAGTGAACATCAGATCCCAGTACTGAGTGAACACTGGAGAGCAGCACGAAGTGAACATCTGAGCCCAGTACTGAGTGAACACTGGAGAGCAGCACGAAGTGAACAACAGAGCCCGTCCTGAGTGAACACTGGAGAACAGTACGAACTGAACATCAGAGCCCAGTACTGAGTGAACACTGGAGAGCAGCACGAAGTGAACATCAGAGCCCAGTAGTGAGTGAACACTGGAGAGCAGCACGAAGTGAACATCAGAGCCCAGTACTGAGTGAATACTGGAGAGCAGCAGGAAGTGAAAATCAGAGCCCAGTACTGAGTGAACACTGGAGAACAGCAGGAGGTGAACATAAGAGCACAGTTCTGAGTGAACACTGGATTGCAGCACGAAGTGAACATCAGAGCCCAGTACTGAGTGAACACAGGAGAGCAGCACGAAGTGAACATCAGAGCCCAGTACTGAGTGAACACCGGAGAGCAGCACGAAGTGAACATCAGTGCCCAGTACTGAGTGAACACTGGAGCGCAGCACGATGTGAACATCAGAGCCCAGTACTGAGTAAACACTGGAGCGCAGCAGAAAATGATCATCAGAGCCCAGTACAGAGTGAACACTGGAGCGCAGCACAAAGTGATCATCTGAGCCCAGTACAGAGTAAACACTGGAGCGCAGAACGAAGTGACCATCAGAGCCCGGTACTGAGTGAACACTGGAGAGCAGCACGAAGTGTACAACAGAGACAAGAATTGAGTGAACACTGGTGCTCAGCACCAACTGAACATCAGAGCCCAGTACTGAGTGAACACTGGAGAGCAGCACGATGTGAACATCAGAGCCCAGTACTGAGTGAACACTGGAGAGCAGCACGAAGTGGACACCAGAGACCAGTCCTGAGTGAACAGTGGAGAGTAGTACGATGTGAATATCAGAGCCCAGTCCTGAGTGAACGCTGGAGAGCAGCACGAAGTGAACATCAGAGCCCAGTACGGAGTGAACACTGGAGAGCAGCACGAACTGAACTACAGAGCCCAGTACTGAGTGAACACTGGAGTGCAGCAGGAAGTGAACATCAGAGCCCAGTCCTGAGTGAACACTGGAGAGCAGCACGAAGTGAACATCAGAGCCCAGTACTGAGTGAACAGTGGAGAGCAGCACGAAGTGAACATCAGAGCCCAGTACTGAGTGAGCACTGGAGAGCAGCACGAAGTGAAAATCAGAGTCCAGTACTGAGTGTACACTGGAGGGCAGCACGAAGTGAACATCAGAGCCCAGTACTGAGTGAACACTGGAGAGCAGCACGAAGTGAAAATCAGAGCCGAGTGCTGAGTGAACACTGGAGAGCAGCAGAAAATGACAATCAGAGCCCAGTACTGAGTGAACACTGGAGAGCAGCACGAAGTGAACATCAGAGCCCAGTAGTGAGTGAATACTGGAGAGCAGCACGAAGTGAACATCAGATCCCAGTATTGAGTGAACACCGGAGAGCAGCACGATGTCAAAATCAGAGCCTAGCACTGAGTGAACACTGGAGAGCAGCACGAAGTGAACATCAGAGCTCAGTACTGAGTGAACACTGGAGAGCAGCACGAAGTGGACATCAGAGCGCAGTCCTGAGTGAACAGTGGAGAGTAGCACGAAGTGAATATCAGAGCCCAGTCCTGAGCGATCACTGGAGAGCAGCACGAAGTGAACATCAGAGCCCAGTACTGCGTGAACACTGGAGCGCAGCACGAAGTGATAATCAGAGCCCAGTACTGAGTGAATACTGGAGAGCAGCACGATGTGAACATCAGAGCTCAGTACTGAGTGAACACTGGAGAGCAGCACGAAGTGAACATCAGAGCTCACTACTGAGTGAGCACTGGGTAGCAGCCCGAAGTGAACATCAGAGCCCAGTAATGAGTGATCACCGGAGAGCAGCCCGAAGTGCACATGAGAGCCCAGTCCTGAGTGAACACTGGAGAGCAGCACGAAGTGAACATCAGAGCCCAGTAGTGAGTGAACACTGGAGAGCAGCACGAAGTAAGCATCAGAGCCCAGTACGGAGTGAAAACTGGAGAGCAGCACGAAGTGAACATCAGAGCCCAGTACTGAGTGAACACTGGAGAGCAGCAGGAAGTGAACATCAGTGCCCAGAACTGAGTGAACACTGGAGAACAGCAGGAGGTGAACATAAGAGCACAGTTCTGAGTGAACACTGGATTGCAGCACGAAGTGAACATCAGAGCCCAGTACTGAGTGAACACAGGAGAGCTGCACGAAGTGAACATCAGAGCCCAGTAGTGAGTGAACACTGGAGCGCAGCACGAAGTGAACATCAGAGCCCAGTACTGAGTGAAAACTGGAGAGCAGCACGAAGTGCACATCAGAGCCCAGTACTGACTGAACACCGGAGAGCAGCACGATGTGAACATCAGTGCCCAGTACTGAGTGAACACTGGAGCGCAGCACGATGTGAACATCAGAGCGCAGTACTGAGTAAACACTGGAGCGCAGCACAAAGTGATCATCAGAGCCCAGTACTGAGTGAACACTGGAGCGCAGCACAAAGTGAACATCTGAGCCCAGTACTGAGTGAACACTGGAGCGCAGCACAAAGTGATCATCAGAGCCCAGTACTGAGTGAACACTGGAGAGCAGCACGAAGTGAACAACAGAGCCCAGTCCTGAGTGAACACTGGAGAACAGTACGAACTGAACATCAGAGCCCAGTACTGAGTGAACACTGGAGAGCAGCACGAAGTGAACATCAGAGCCCAGTACTGAGTGAACACTGGAGAGCAGCAGGAAGTGAACATCAGTGCCCAGAACTGAGTGAACACTGGAGAACAGCAGGAGGTGAACATAAGAGCACAGTTCTGAGTGAACACTGGATTGCAGCACGAATTGAACATCAGAGCCCAGTACTGAGTGAACACAGGAGAGCAGCACAAAGTGAACATCAGAGCCCAGTACTGAGTGAACAGTGGAGAGCAGCACGAAGTGAACATCAGAGCCCAGTAGTGAGTGAACAGTGGAGAGCAGCACGAAGTGAACATCAGAGCCCAGTACTGAGTGAACACTGGAGAGCAGCACGAAGTGAACATCAGAGCCCAGTACTGAGTGAAAACTGGAGAGCAGCACGAAGTGCACATCAGAGCCCAGTACTGACTGAACACCGGAGAGCAGCACGATGTGAACATCACTGCCCAGTACTGAGTGAACACTGGAGCGCAGCACGATGTGAATATCAGAGCCCAGTACTGAGTAAACACTGGAGCGCAGCACAAAGTGATCATCAGAGCCCAGTACTGAGTGAACACTAGAGGGCAGCACGAAGTGAACATCTGAGCCCAGTACTGAGTGAACACTGGAGCGCAGCACAAAGTGATCATTAGAGCCCAGTACTGAGTGAAGACTGGAGAGCAGCACGAAGTGAACAACAGAGCCCAGTCCTGAGTGAACACTGGAGAACAGTACGAACTGAACATCAGAGCCCAGTACGGAGTGAACACTGGAGAGCAGCAGGAAGTGAACATCAGAGCCCAGTAGTGAGTGAACACTGGAGAGCAGCACGAATTGAACATCAGAACCCAGTACTGAGTGAATACTGGAGAGCAGCAGGAAGTGAAAATCAGAGCCCAGTACTGAGTGAACACTGGAGAACAGCACGAAGTCAAAATCAGAGCCCAGTAGTGAGTGAACACTGGAGAGCAGCACGAAGTAAGCATCAGAGCCCAGTACGGAGTGAAAACTGGAGAGCCGCACGAAGTGAACATCAGAGCCCAGTACTGAGTGAACACTGGAGAGCAGCAGGAAGTGAACATCAGTGCCCAGAACTGAGTGAACACTGGAGAACAGCAGGAGGTGAACATAAGAGCACAGTTCTGAGTGAACACTGGATTGCAGCACGAAGTGAACATCAGAGCCCAGTACTGAGTGAACACAGGAGAGCTGCACGAAGTGAACATCAGAGCCCAGTACTGAGTGAACACAAGAGAGCAGCACGAAGTGAACATCAGAGCCCGGTACTGAGTGAACACTGGAGAGCAGCACGAAGTGAACAACAGAGACCAGAATTGAGTGAACACTGGTTCGCAGCACGAACTGAACATCAGAGCCCAGTACTGAGTGAACACTGGAGAGCAGCACGATGTGAACATCAGAGCCCTGTACTGAGTGAACACTGGATACCAGCACGAAGTGAACATCAGAGCTCAGTACTGAGTGAACACTGGGTAGCAGCCCGAAGTGAACATCAGAGCCCAGTAATGAGTGATCACCGGAGAGCAGACCGAAGTGCACATGAGAGCCCAGTCCTGAGTGAACACTGGAGAGCAGCACGAAGTGTACATCAGAGCCCAGTAGTGAGTGAACACTGGAGAGCAGCACGAAGTAAGCATCAGAGCCCAGTACGGAGTGAAAACTGGAGAGCAGCACGAAGTGAACATCAGAGCCCAGTACTGAGTGAACACAAGAGAGCAGCACGAAGTGAACATCAGAGCCCGGTACTGAGTGAACACTGGAGAGCAGCACGAAGTGAGCAACAGAGACCAGAATTGAGTGAACACTGGTTCGCAGCACGAACTGAACATCAGAGCCCAGTACTGAGTGAACACTGGAGAGCAGCACGATGTGAACATCAGAGCCCTGTACTGAGTGAACACTGGATACCAGCACGAAGTGAACATCAGAGCTCAGTACTGAGTGAACACTGGGTAGCAGCCCGAAGTGAACATCAGAGCCCAGTAATGAGTGATCACCGGAGAGCAGACCGAAGTGCACATGAGAGCCCAGTCCTGAGTGAACACTGGAGAGCAGCACGAAGTGTACATCAGAGCCCAGTAGTGAGTGAACACTGGAGAGCAGCACGAAGTAAGCATCAGAGCCCAGTACGGAGTGAAAACTGGAGAGCAGCACGAAGTGAACATCAGAGCCCAGTACTGAGTGAACACTGGAGAGCAGCAGGAAGTGAACATCAGTGCCCAGAACTGAGTGAACACTGGAGAACAGCAGGAGGTGAACATAAGAGCACAGTTCTGAGTGAACACTGGATTGCAGCACGAAGTGAACATCAGAGCCCAGTACTGAGTGAAAACTGGAGAGCAGCACGAAGTGCACATCAGAGCCCAGTACTGACTGAACACCGGAGAGCAGCACGATGTGAACATCAGTGCCCAGTTCTGAGTGAACACTGGAGCGCAGCACGATGTGAACATCAGAGCCCAGTACTGAGTGTACACTGGAGAGCAGCAGGAAGTGAACAACAGAGCCCTGTCCTGAGTGAACACTGGAGAACAGTACGAACTGAACATCAGAGCCCAGTACTGAGTGAACACTGGAGAGCAGCACGAAGTGAACATCAGAGCCCAGTACTGAGTGAACACTGGAGAGCAGCACGAAGTGAACATCAGAGCCCAGTACTGAGTGAACACAGGAGAGCAGCACGAAGTGAACATCAGAGCCCAGTAGTGAGTGAACACTGGAGCGCAGCACGAAGTGAACATCAGAGCCCAGTACTGAGTGAAAACTGGAGAGCAGCACGAAGTGCACAGCAGAGCCCAGTACTGACTGAACACCGGAGAGCAGCACGATGTGAACATCACTGCCCAGTACTGAGTGAACACTGGAGCGCAGCACGATGTGAACATCAGAGCCCAGTACTGAGTAAACACTGGAGCGCAGCACAAAGTGATCATCAGAGCCCAGTACTGAGTGAACACTGGAGAGCATGACGAATAGTACATCAGAGCCCAGTACTGAGTGAACACTGTAGAGCAGCACGAAGTGAACATCAGAGCCCAGTACTGAGTGAATACTGAAGAGCAGCACGAAGTGAACATCAGAGCCCAGTACTGAGTGAACACTGGGTAGCAGCCCGAAGTGAACATCAGAGCCCAGTACTGAGTGAACACTGGAGAGCAGTACGAAGTGAACATCAGAGCCCAGTACTGAGTGAACACTGGAGAGCAGCACGAAGTGAACAACAGAGCCCAGTCCTGAGTGAACACTGGAGAACAGTACGAACTGAACATCAGAGCCCAGTACGGAGTGAACACTGGAGCGGAGCACAAAGTGAACATCTGAGCTCAGTACTGAGTGAACACTGGAGCGCAGCACAAAGTGATCATCAGAGCCCAGTACTGAGTGAACACTGGAGAGCAGCACGAAGTGAACAACAGAGCCCAGTCCTGAGTGAACACTGGAGAACAGTACGAACTGAACATCAGAGCCCAGTACGGAGTGAACACTGGAGAGCAGCACGAAGTGAACATCAGAGCCCAGTAGTGAGTGAACACTGGAGAGCAGCACGAATTGAACATCAGAACCCAGTACTGAGTGAATACTGGAGAGCAGCAGGAAGTGAAAATCAGAGCCCAGTACTGAGTGAACACTGGAGAACAGCACGAAGTCAAAATCAGAGCCCAGTACTGAGTGAACACTGGAGAGCAGCAGGAAGTGAACATCAGTGCCCAGTACTGAGTGAACACTGGAGAACAGCAGGAGGTGAACATAAGAGCACAGTTCTGAGTGAACACTGGATTGCTGCACGAAGTGAACATCAGAGCCCAGTACTGAGTGAACGCAGGAGAGCAGCACGAAGTGAACATCAGAGCCCAGTAGTGAGTGAACACTGGACCGCAGCACGAAGTGAACATCAGAGCCCAGTACTGAGTGAACACTGGAGAGCAGCACGAAGTGCACATCAGAGCCCAGTACTGAGTGAACACCGGAGAGCAGCACGAAGTGAACATCAGTGCCCAGTACTGAGTGAACACTGGAGAGCAGCACGAAGTGAAGATCAGCGCCCAGTACTCAGTGAACACTGGAGAGCAGCAGGATGTGAACATCAGAGCCCAGTACCGAGTGAATACGGAGAGCAGCACGAAGTGAACATCAGAGCCCGGTACTGAGTGAACACTTGAGAGCAGTACGAAGTGAACATCAGAGCCCAGTAGTGAGTGAACACTGGAGAGCAGCACGAATTGAACATCAGAACCCAGTACTGAGTGAATACTGGAGAGCAGCAGGAAGTGAAAATCAGAGCCCAGTACTGAGTGAACACTGGAGAACAGCACGAAGTCAAAATCAGAGCCCAGTTCTGAGTGAACACTGGAGAGCAGCAGGAAGTGAACATCAGTGCCCAGTACTGAGTGAACACTGGAGAACAGCAGGAGGTGAACATAAGAGCACAGTTCTGAGTGAACACTGGATTGCTGCACGAAGTGAACATCAGAGCCCAGTACTGAGTGAACGCAGGAGAGCAGCACGAAGTGAACATCGGAGCCCAGTACTGAGTGAACACTGGATACCAGCACGAAGTGATCATCAGAGCTCAGTACTGAGTGAGCACTGGGTAGCAGCCCGAAGTGAACATCAGAGCCCAGTAATGAGTGATCACCGGAGAGCAGCCCGAAGTGCACATGAGAGCCCAGTCCTGAGTGAACACTGGAGAACAGTACGAACTGAACATCAGAGCCCAGTACTGAGTGAACACTGGAGAGCAGCACGAAGTGAACATCAGAGCCCAGTAGTGAGCGAACACTGGAGAGCAGCACGAATTGAACATCAGAACCCAGTACTGAGTGAATACTGGAGAGCAGCAGGAAGTGAAAATCAGAGCCCAGTACTGAGTGAACACTGGAGAGCAGCAGGAAGTGAACATCAGTGCCCAGTACTGAGTGAACACTGGAGAACAGCAGGAGGTGAACATAAGAGCACAGTTCTGAGTGAACACTGGATTGCAGCACGAAGTGAACATCAGAGCCCAGTACTGAGTGAACGCAGGAGAGCAGCACGAAGTGAACATGAGAGCCCAGTAGTGAGTGAACACTGGAGCGCAGCACGAAGTGAACATCAGAGCCCAGTACTGAGTGAACACTGGAGAGCAGCACGAAGTGCACATCAGAGCCCAGTACTGAGTGAACACCGGAGAGCAGCACGAAGTGAACATCAGTGCCCAGTACTGAGTGAACACTGGAGAGCAGCACGAAGTGAAGATCAGCGCCCAGTACTCAGTGAACACTGGAGAGCAGCACGATGTGAACATCAGAGCCCAGTACCGAGTGAACACGAGAGAGCAGCACGATGTGAACATCAGAGCCCGGTACTGAGTGAACACTGGAGAGCAGCACGAAGTGAACAACAGAGACCAGAATTGAGTGAACACTGGTTCGCAGCACGAAGTGAACATCTGTGCCCAGTACTGAGTGAACACTGGAGAGCAGCACGATGTGAACATCAGAGCCCAGTACTGAGTGAACACTGGATACCAGCACGAAGTGAACATCAGAGCTCAGTACTGAGTGAGCACTGGACAGCAGCACGAAGTGAACATCAGAGTCCAGTACTGAGTGAACACTAGAGGGCAGCACGAAGTGAACATCAGAGCCCAGTACTGAGTGAACACTGGAGAGCAGCACGAAGTGAACATCAGAGCCCAGTACTGAGTGAACACTGCAGAGCAGCACAAAATGAAAATCAGAGCCCAGTACTGAGTGAACACTGGAGAGCAGCACGAAGTGAACATCAGAGCCCAGTAGTGAGTGAATACTGGAGAGCAGCACGAAGTGAACATCAGATCCCTGTATTGAGTGAACACTGGAGAGCAGCACGACGTGAACATCAGATCCCAGTATTGAGTGAACACTGGAGAGCAACACGAAGTGAACATCAGTGCCCGGTACGGAGTGAACACCGGAGAGCAGCACGATGTCAAAATCAGAGCCTAGCACTGAGTGAACACTGGAGAGCAGCACGAAGTGTACAATAGAGCCCAGCCCTGAATGAGCACTTGAGAGCAGCACGAAGTGAACATCAGAGCCCAGTAGTGAGTGAACACTGGAGAGCAGCACGAAGTGAACATCAGAGCTCAGTACTGAGTGAACACTGGAGAGCAGCACGAAGTGGACATCAGAGCCCAGTCCTGAGTGAACAGTGGAGAGTAGCACGAAGTGAATATCAGAGCCCAGTCCTGAGTGAACACTGGAGAGCAGCACGAAGTGAACATCAGAGCCCAGTACTGAGTGAACACTGGAGAGCAGCACGACGTGAACATCAGATCCCAGTATTGAGTGAACACTGGAGAGCAACACGAAGTGAACATCAGTGCCCGGTACGGAGTGAACACCGGAGAGCAGCACGATGTCAAAATCAGAGCCTAGCACTGAGTGAACACTGGAGAGCAGCACGAAGTGTACAATAGAGCCCAGCCCTGAATGAGCACTTGAGAGCAGCACGAAGTGAACATCAGAGCCCAGTAGTGAGTGAACACTGGAGAGCAGCACGAAGTGAACATCAGAGCTCAGTACTGAGTGAACACTGGAGAGCAGCACGAAGTGGACATCAGAGCCCAGTCCTGAGTGAACAGTGGAGAGTAGCACGAAGTGAATATCAGAGCCCAGTCCTGAGTGAACACTGGAGAGCAGCACGAAGTGAACATCAGAGCCCAGTACTGAGTGAACACTGGATACCAGCACGAAGTGAACATCAGAGCTCAGTACTGAGTGAACACTGGGTAGCAGCCCGAAGTGAACATCAGAGCCCAGTAATGAGTGATCACCGGAGAGCAGCCCGAAGTGCACATGAGAGCCCAGTCCTGAGTGAACACTGGAGAGCAGCACGAAGTGAACATCAGAGCCCAGTAGTGAGTGAACACTGGAGAGCAGCACGAAGTAAGCATCAGAGCCCAGTAGTGAGTGAACACAGGAGAGCAGCACGAAGTGAACATCAGAGCCCAGTAGTGAGTGAACACTGGAGCGCAGCACGAAGTGAACATCAGAGCCCAGTACTGAGTGAAAACTGGAGAGCAGCACGAAGTGCACATCAGAGCCCAGTATTGACTGAACACCGGAGAGCAGCACGATGTGAACATCAGTGTCCAGTACTGAGTGAACACTGGAGCGCAGCACGATGTGAACATCAGAGCCCAGTACTGAGTAAACACTGGAGCGCAGCACAAAGTGATCATCAGAGCCCAGTACTGAGTGAACACTGGAGCGCAGCACGAAGTGAACATCAGAGCCCAGTACGGAGTGAACACTGGAGAGCAGCACGAAGTGAACATCAGAGCCCAGTAGTGAGTGAACACTGGAGAGCAGCACGAATTGAACATCAGAACCCAGTACTGAGTGAATACTGGAGAGCAGCAGGAAGTGAAAATCAGAGCCCAGTACTGAGTGAACACTGGAGAACAGCACGAAGTCAAAATCAGAGCCCAGTACTGAGTGAACACTGGAGAGCAGCAGGAAGTGAACATCAGTGCCCAGTACTGAGTGAACACTGGAGAACAGCAGGAGGTGAACATAAGAGCACAGTACTGAGTGAACACTGGAGAGCAGCACGAAGTGAAGATCAGCGTCCAGTACTCAGTGAACACTGGAGAGCAGCACGATGTGAACATCAGAGCCCAGTACCGAGTGAACACGAGAGAGGAGCACGAAGTGAACATCAGAGCCCGGTACTGAGTGAACACTGGAGAGCAGCACGAAGTGAACAACAGAGACCAGAATTGAGTGAACACTGGAGAGCAGCACGAACTGAACATCAGAGCCCAGTACTGAGTGAACACTGGAGAGCAGCACGATGTGAACATCAGAGCCCTGTACTGAGTGAACACTGGATACCAGCACGAAGTGAACATCAGAGCTCAGTACTGAGTGAACACTGGGTAGCAGCCCGAAGTGAACATCAGAGCCCAGTAATGAGTGATCACCGGAGAGCAGCCCGAAGTGCACAAGAGAGCCCAGTCCTGAGTGAACACTGGAGAGCAGCACGAAGTGAACATCAGAGCCCAGTAGTGAGTGAACACTGGAGAGCAGCACGAAGTAAGCATCAGAGCCCAGTACGGAGTGAAAGCTGGAGAGCAGCACGAAGGGAACATCAGAGCCCAGTACTGAGTGAACACTGGAGAGCAGCACGAAGTGAAGATCAGCGCCCAGTACTCAGTGAACACTGGAGAGCAGCACGATGTGAACATCAGAGCCCAGTACCGAGTGAACACGAGAGAGCAGCACGAAGTGAACATCAGAGCCCGGTACTGAGTGAACACTGGAGAGCAGCACGAAGTGAACAACAGAGACCAGAATTGGGTGAACACTGGTTCGCAGCACGAACTGAACATCAGAGCCCAGTACTGAGTGAACACTGGAGAGCAGCACGATGTGAACATCAGAGCCCTGTACTGAGTGAACACTGGATACCAGCACGAAGTGAACATCAGAGCTCAGTACTGAGTGAACACTGGGTAGCAGCCCGAAGTGAACATCAGAGCCCAGTAATGAGTGATCACCGGAGAGCAGCCCGAAGTGCACAAGAGAGCCCAGTCCTGAGTGAACACTGGAGAGCAGCACTAAGTGAACATGAGAGCCCTGTAGTGAGTGAACACTGGAGAGCAGCACGAAGTAAGCATCAGAGCCCAGTACGGAGTGAAAACTGGAGAGCAGCACGAAGGGAACATCAGAGCCCAGTACTGAGTGAACACTGGAGAGCAGCAGGAAGTGAACATCAGTGCCCAGAACTGAGTGAACACTGGAGAACAGCAGGAGGTGAACATAAGAGCACAGTTCTGAGTGAACACTGGATTGAAGCACGAAGTGAACATCAGAGCCCAGTACTGAGTGAACACAGGAGAGCAGCACGAAGTGAACATCAGAGCCCAGTAGTGAGTGAACACTGGAGCTCAGCACGAAGTGAACATCAGAGCCCAGTACTGAGTGAAAACTGGAGAGCAGCACGAAGTGCACGTCAGAGCCCAGTACTGACTGAACACCGGAGAGCAGCACGATGTGAACATCAGTGCCCAGTACTGAGTGAACACTGGAGCTCAGCACAAAGTGATCATCAGAGCCCAGTACTGAGTGAACAGTGGAGCGCAGCACGAAGTGATAATCAGAGACCAGTACTGTGTGAACACTGGAGAGCAGCACGAACTGAACATCAGAGACCACTACTGAGTGAACACTGGAGAGCAGCACGATGTGAACATCAGAGCCCTGTACTGAGTGAACACTGGATACCAGCACGAAGTGAACATCACAGCTCAGTACTGAGTGAACACTGGGTAGCAGCCCGAAGTGAACATCAGAGCCCAGTAATGAGTGATCACCGGAGAGCAGCCCGAAGTGCACATGAGAGCCCAGTCCTGAGTGAACACTGGAGAGCAGCACGAAGTGAACATCAGAGCTCAGTAGTGAGTGAACACTGGAGAGCAGCACGAAGTGAACATCAGAGCCCAGTAGTGAGTGAACACTGGAGAGCAGCACGAATTGAACATCAGAACCCAGTACTGAGTGAATACTGGAGAGCAGCAGGAAGTGAAAATCAGAGCCCAGTACTGAGTGAACACTGGAGAACAGCACGAAGTCAAAATCAGAGCCCAGTACTGAGTGAACACTGGAGAGCAGCAGGAAGTGAACATCAGTGCCCAGTACTGAGTGAAGACTGGAGAGCAGCACGAAGTGAAGATCAGCGCCCAGTACTCAGTGAACACTGGAGAGCAGCACGATGTGAACATCAGAGCCCAGTACCGAGTGAACACGAGAGAGCAGCACGAAGTGAACATCAGAGCCCGGTACTGAGTGAACACTGGAGAGCAGCCCGAAGTGAACAACAGAGACCAGAATTGAGTGATCACTGGTTCGCAGCACGAACTGATCATCAGAGCCCAGTACTGAGTGAACACTGGAGAGCAGCACGATGTGAACATCAGAGCCCAGTAGTGAGTGAAAACTGGAGAGCAGCACGAAGTGAACATCAGAGCCCAGTACTGAGTGAACACTGGAGAGCAGCAGGAAGTGAACATCAGTGCCCAGAACTGAGTGAACACTGGAGAACAGCAGGAGGTGAACATAAGAGCACAGTTCTGAGTGAACACTGGATTGCAGCACGAAGTGAACATCAGAGCCCAGTACTGAGTGAACCCAAGAGAGCAGCACGAAGTGAACATCAGAGCCCAGTAGTGAGTGAACACTGGAGCGCAGCACGAAGTGAACATCAGAGCCCAGTACTGAGTGAAAACTGGAGAGCAGCACGAAGTGCACATCAGAGCCCAGTACTGACTGAACACCGGAGAGCAGCACGATGTGAACATCAGTGCCCAGTACTGAGTGAACACTGGAGCGCAGCACGATGTGAACATCAGAGCCCAGTACTGAGTAAACACTGGAGCGCAGCACAAAGTGATCATCAGAGCCCAGTACTGAGTGAACACTGGAGCGCAGCACAAAGTGAACATCTGAGCCCAGTACTGAGTGAACACTGGAGCGCAGCACAAAGTGATCATCAGAGCCCAGTACTGAGTGAACACTGGAGAGCAGCACGAAGTGAACAACAGAGCCCAGTCCTGAGTGAACACTGGAGAACAGTACGAACTGAACATCAGAGCCCAGTACTGAGTGAACACTGGAGAGCAGCACGAAGTGAACATCAGAGCCCAGTAGTGAGTGAACACTGGAGAGCAGCACGAATTGAACATCAGAACCCAGTACTGAGTGAATACTGGAGAGCAGCAGGAAGTGAAAATCAGAGCCCAGTACTGAGTGAACACTGGAGAGCAGCAGGAAGTGAACATCAGTGCCCAGTACTGAGTGAACACTGGAGAACAGCAGGAGGTGAACATCAGAGCCCAGTAGTGAGTGAACACTGGAGCGCAGCACGAAGTGAACATCAGAGCCCAGTACTGAGTGAACACTGGAGAGCAGCACGAAGTGCACATCAGAGCCCAGTACTGAGTGAACACCGGAGAGCAGCACGAAGTGAACATCAGTGCCCAGTACTGAGTGAACACTGGAGAGCAGCACGAAGTGAAGATCAGCGCCCAGTACTCAGTGAACACTGGAGAGCAGCACGATGTGAACATCAGAGCCCAGTACCGAGTGAACACGAGAGAGCAGCACGATGTGAACATCAGAGCCCGGTACTGAGTGAACACTGGAGAGCAGCACGAAGTGAACAACAGAGACCAGAATTGAGTGAACACTGGTTCGCAGCACGAAGTGAACATCTGTGCCCAGTACTGAGTGAACACTGGAGAGCAGCACGATCTGAACATCAGAGCCCAGTACTGAGTGAACACTGGATACCAGCACGAAGTGAACATCAGAGCTCAGTACTGAGTGAGCACTGGACAGCAGCACGAAGTGAACATCAGAGTCCAGTACTGAGTGAACACTAGAGGGCAGCACGAAGTGAACATCAGAGCCCAGTACTGAGTGAACACTGGAGAGCAGCACGAAGTGAACATCAGAGCCCAGTACTGAGTGAACACTGCAGAGCAGCACAAAATGAAAATCAGAGCCCAGTACTGAGTGAACACTGGAGAGCAGCACGAAGTGAACATCAGAGCCCAGTAGTGAGTGAGTACTGGAGAGCAGCACGAAGTGAACATCAGATCCCTGTATTGAGTGAACACTGGAGAGCAGCACGACGTGAACATCAGATCCCAGTATTGAGTGAACACTGGAGAGCAACACGAAGTGAACATCAGAGCCCGGTACGGAGTGAACACCGGAGAGCAGCACGATGTCAAAATCAGAGCCTAGCACTGAGTGAACACTGGAGAGCAGCACGAAGTGTACAATAGAGCCCAGCCCTGAATGAGCACTTGAGAGCAGCACGAAGTGAACATCAGAGCCCAGTAGTGAGTGAACACTGGAGAGCAGCACGAAGTGAACATCAGAGCTCAGTACTGAGTGAACACTGGAGAGAAGCACGAAGTGGACATCAGAGCCCAGTCCTGAGTGAACAGTGGAGAGTAGCACGAAGTGAATATCAGAGCCCAGTCCTGAGTGAACACTGGAGAGCAGCACGAAGTGAACATCAGAGCCCAGTACTGAGTGAACACTGGATACCAGCACGAAGTGAACATCAGAGCTCAGTACTGAGTGAACACTGGGTTGCAGCCCGAAGTGAACATCAGAGCCCAGTAATGAGTGATCACCGGAGAGCAGCCCGAAGTGCACATGAGAGCCCAGTCCTGAGTGAACACTGGAGAGCAGCACGAAGTGAACATCAGAGCTCAGTAGTGAGTGAACACTGGAGAGCAGCACGAAGTAAGCATCAGAGCCCAGTACGGAGTGAAAACTGGAGAGCAGCAGGAAGTGAACATCAGTGCCCAGAACTGAGTGAACACTGGAGAACAGCAGGAGGTGAACATAAGAGCACAGTTCTGAGTGAACACTGGATTGCAGCACGAAGTGAACATCAGAGCCCAGTACTGAGTGAACACAGGAGAGCAGCACGAAGTGAACATCGGAGCCCAGTAGTGAGTGAACACTGGAGCGCAGCACGAAGTGAACATCAGAGCCCAGTACTGAGTGAAAACTGGAGAGCAGCACGAAGTGCACATCAGAGCCCAGTACTGACTGAACACCGGAGAGCAGCACGATGTGAACATCTGTGTCCAGTACTGAGTGAACACTGGAGCGCAGCACGATGTGAACATCAGAGCCCAGTACTGAGTAAACACTGGAGCGCAGCACAAAGTGATCATCAGAGCCCAGTACTGAGTGAACACTGGAGCGCAGCACGAAGTGAACATCTGAGCCCAGTACTGAGTGAACACTGGAGCGCAGCACAAAGTGATCATCAGAGCCCAGTACTGAGTGAACACTGGAGAGCAGCACGAAGTGAACAACAGAGCCCAGTACTGAGTGAACACTGGAGAGCAGCACGAAGTGAACATCAGAGCCCAGTAGTGAGTGAACACTGGAGAGCAGCACGAAGTGAACATCAGAGCCCAGTAGTGAGTGAACACTGGAGAGCAGCACGAATTGAACATCAGAACCCAGTACTGAGTGAATACTGGAGAGCAGCAGGAAGTGAAAATCAGAGCCCAGTACTGAGTGAACACTGGAGAAAAGCACGAAGTCAAAACAGAGCCCAGTACTGAGTGAACACTGGAGAGCAGCAGCAAGTGAACATCAGTGCCCAGTACTGAGTGAACACTGGAGAACAGCAGGAGGTGAACATAAGAGCACAGTTCTGAGTGAACACTGGATTGCAGCACGAAGTGAACATCAGAGCCCAGTACTGAGTGAACGCAGGAGAGCAGCACGAAGTGAACATCAGAGCCCAGTAGTGAGTGAACACTGGAGCGCAGCACGAAGTGAACATCAGAGCCCAGTACTGAGTGAACACTGGAGAGCAGCACGAAGTGCACATCAGAGCCCAGTACTGAGTGAACACCGGAGAGCAGCACGAAGTGAACATCAGTGCCCAGTACTGAGTGAACACTGGAGAGCAGCACGAAGTGAAGATCAGCGCCCAGTACTCAGTGAACACTGGAGAGCAGCACGATGTGAACATCAGAGCCCAGTACCGAGTGAACACGAGAGAGCAGCACGAAGTGAACATCAGAGCCCGGTACTGAGTGAACACTGGAGAGCAGCACGAAGTGAACAAAACAGAGACCAGAATTGAGTGAACACTGGTTCGCAGCACGAAGTGAACATCTGTGCCCAGTACTGAGTGAACACTGGAGAGCAGCACGATGTGAACATCAGAGCCCAGTACTGAGTGAACACTGCATACCAGCACGAAGTGACCATCAGAGCTCAATACTGAGTGAACACTGGGTAGCAGCCCGAAGTGAACATCAGAGCCCAGTAATGAGTGATCACCGGAGAGCAGCACGAAGTGCACATCAGAGCCCAGTCCTGAGTGAACACTGGAGAGCAGCACGAAGTGAACATCAGAGCCCAGTAGTGAGTGAACACTGGGGAGCAGCACGAAGTGAGCATCAGAGCCCAGTACGGAGTGAAAACTGGAGAGCAGCACGAAGGGAACATCAGAGCCCAGTACTGAATGAACAATGGAGAGCAGCACGAAGTGAACATCAGAGCCCAGTACTGAGTGAGCACTGGACAGCAGCACGAAGTGAACATCAGAGTCCAGTACTGAGTGAACACTGCAGAGCAGCACAAAATGAAAATCAGAGCCCAGTCCTGAGTGAACACTGGAGAGCAGCACGAAGTGAACATCAGAGCCCAGTAGTGAGTGAATACTGGAGAGCAGCACGAAGTGAACATCAGATCCCTGTATTGAGTGAACACTGGAGAGCAGCACGACGTGAACATCAGATCCCAGTATTGAGTGAACACTGGAGAGCAACACGAAGTGAACATCAGAGCCCGGTACGGAGTGAACACCGGAGAGCAGCACGATGTCAAAATCAGAGCCTAGCACTGAGTGAACACTGGAGAGCAGCACGAAGTGTACAATAGAGCCCAGCCCTGAATGAACACTTGAGAGCAGCACGAAGTGAACATCAGAGCCCAGTAGTGAGTGAACACTGGAGAGCAGCACGAAGTGAACATCAGAGCTCAGTACTGAGTGAACACTGGAGAGCAACACGAAGTGAACATCAGAGCCCACTACTGAGTGAACAGTGGAGCGCAGCACGAAGTGATAATCAGAGACCAGTACTGTGTTGACACTGGAGAGCAGCACGAAGTGCACATCAGAGACCAGTACTGATTGAACACTGGAGAGCAGCACGAACTGAACTACAGAGCCCAGTACTGAGTGAACACTGGAGAGCAGCACGAACTGAACTACAGAGCCCAATCCTGAGTGAACAGTGGAGAGTATCATGAAGTGAATATCAGAGCCCAGTCCTGAGTGAACACTGGACAGCAGCACGAAGTGAACATCAGAGCCCAGTACTGAGTGAACACTGGAGAGCAGCACGAACTGAACTACAGAGACCAGTACTGAGTGAACACTGGAGTGCAGCACGAAGTGAACATCAGAGCCCAGTACTGAGTGAAAACTGGAGAGCAGCACGAAGTGCACATCAGAGCCCAGTACTGACAGAACACCGGAGAGCAGCACGATGTGAACATCAGTGCCCAGTACTGAGTGAACACTGGAGCGCAGCAGGATGTGAACATCAGAGCCCAGTACTGAGTAAACACTGGAGCGCAGCACAAAGTGATCATCAGAGCCCAGTACTGAGTGAACACTGGAGCGCAGCACGAAGTGAACATCTGAGCCCAGTACTGAGTGAACACTGGAGCGCAGCACAAAGTGATCATCAGAGCCCAGTACTGAGTGAACACTGGAGAGCAGCACGAAGTGAACAACAGAGCCCAGTCCTGAGTGAACACTGGAGAACAGTACGAACTGAACATCAGAGCCCAGTACTGAGTGAACACTGGAGAGCAGCACGAAGTGAACATCAGAGCCCAGTAGTGAGTGAACACTGGAGAGCAGCACGAATTGAACATCAGAACCCAGTACTGAGTGAATACTGGAGAGCAGCAGGAAGTGAAAATCAGAGCCCAGTACTGAGTGAACATTGGAGAAAAGCACGAAGTCAAAATCAGAGCCCAGTACTGAGTGAACACTGGAGAGCAGCAGCAAGTGAACATCAGTGCCCAGTACTGAGTGAACACTGGAGAACAGCAGGAGGTGAACATAAGAGCACAGTTCTGAGTGAACACTGGATTGCAGCACGAAGTGAACATCAGAGCCCAGTACTGAGTGAACGCAGGAGAGCAGCACGAAGTGAACATCAGAGCCCAGTAGTGAGTGAACACTGGAGCGCAGCACGAAGTGAACATCAGAGCCCAGTACTGAGTCAACACTGGAGAGCAGCACGAAGTGCACATCAGAGCCCAGTAGTGAGTGAACACTGGAGAGCAGCACGAAGTGAACATCAGAGCTCAGTACTGAGTGAACACTGGAGAGCAACACGAAGTGAACATCAGAGCCCACTACTGAGTGAACAGTGGAGCGCAGCACGAAGTGATAATCAGAGACCAGTACTGTGTTGACACTGGAGAGCAGCACGAAGTGCACATCAGAGACCAGTACTGATTGAACACTGGAGAGCAGCACGAACTGAACTACAGAGCCCAGTACTGAGTGAACACTGGAGAGCAGCACGAACTGAACTACAGAGCCCAATCCTGAGTGAACAGTGGAGAGTATCATGAAGTGAATATCAGAGCCCAGTCCTGAGTGAACACTGGACAGCAGCACGAAGTGAACATCAGAGCCCAGTACTGAGTGAACACTGGAGAGCAGCACGAACTGAACTACAGAGACCAGTACTGAGTGAACACTGGAGTGCAGCACGAAGTGAACATCAGAGCCCAGTACTGAGTGAAAACTGGAGAGCAGCACGAAGTGCACATCAGAGCCCAGTACTGACAGAACACCGGAGAGCAGCACGATGTGAACATCAGTGCCCAGTACTGAGTGAACACTGGAGCGCAGCAGGATGTGAACATCAGAGCCCAGTACTGAGTAAACACTGGAGCGCAGCACAAAGTGATCATCAGAGCCCAGTACTGAGTGAACACTGGAGCGCAGCACGAAGTGAACATCTGAGCCCAGTACTGAGTGAACACTGGAGCGCAGCACAAAGTGATCATCAGAGCCCAGTACTGAGTGAACACTGGAGAGCAGCACGAAGTGAACAACAGAGCCCAGTCCTGAGTGAACACTGGAGAACAGTACGAACTGAACATCAGAGCCCAGTACTGAGTGAACACTGGAGAGCAGCACGAAGTGAACATCAGAGCCCAGTAGTGAGTGAACACTGGAGAGCAGCACGAATTGAACATCAGAACCCAGTACTGAGTGAATACTGGAGAGCAGCAGGAAGTGAAAATCAGAGCCCAGTACTGAGTGAACATTGGAGAAAAGCACGAAGTCAAAATCAGAGCCCAGTACTGAGTGAACACTGGAGAGCAGCAGCAAGTGAACATCAGTGCCCAGTACTGAGTGAACACTGGAGAACAGCAGGAGGTGAACATAAGAGCACAGTTCTGAGTGAACACTGGATTGCAGCACGAAGTGAACATCAGAGCCCAGTACTGAGTGAACGCAGGAGAGCAGCACGAAGTGAACATCAGAGCCCAGTAGTGAGTGAACACTGGAGCGCAGCACGAAGTGAACATCAGAGCCCAGTACTGAGTCAACACTGGAGAGCAGCACGAAGTGCACATCAGAGCCCAGTACTGAGTGAACACCGGAGAGCAGCACGAAGTGAACATCAGTGCCCAGTACTGAGTGAACACTGGAGAGCAGCACGAAGTGAAGATCAGCGCCTAGTACTCAGTGAACACTGGAGAGCAGCACGATGTGAACATCAGAGCCCAGTACCGAGTGAACACGAGAGAGCAGCACGAAGTGAACATCAGAGCCCGGTACTGAGTGAACACTGGAGAACAGTACGAACTGAACATCAGAGCCCAGTACTGAGTGAACACTGGAGAGCAGCACGAAGTGAACATCAGAGCCCAGTAGTGAGTGAACACTGGAGAGCAGCACGAATTGAACATCAGAACCCAGTACTGAGTGAATACTGGAGAGCAGCAGGAAGTGAAAATCAGAGCCCAGTACTGAGTGAACATTGGAGAAAAGCACGAAGTCAAAATCAGAGCCCAGTACTGAGTGAACACTGGAGAGCAGCAGCAAGTGAACATCAGTGCCCAGTACTGAGTGAACACTGGAGAACAGCAGGAGGTGAACATAAGAGCACAGTTCTGAGTGAACACTGGATTGCAGCACGAAGTGAACATCAGAGCCCAGTACTGAGTGAACGCAGGAGAGCAGCACGAAGTGAACATCAGAGCCCAGTAGTGAGTGAACACTGGAGCGCAGCACGAAGTGAACATCAGAGCCCAGTACTGAGTCAACACTGGAGAGCAGCACGAAGTGCACATCAGAGCCCAGTAGTGAGTGAACACTGGAGAGCAGCACGAAGTGAACATCAGAGCTCAGTACTGAGTGAACACTGGAGAGCAACACGAAGTGAACATCAGAGCCCACTACTGAGTGAACAGTGGAGCGCAGCACGAAGTGATAATCAGAGACCAGTACTGTGTTGACACTGGAGAGCAGCACGAAGTGCACATCAGAGACCAGTACTGATTGAACACTGGAGAGCAGCACGAACTGAACTACAGAGCCCAGTACTGAGTGAACACTGGAGAGCAGCACGAACTGAACTACAGAGCCCAATCCTGAGTGAACAGTGGAGAGTATCATGAAGTGAATATCAGAGCCCAGTCCTGAGTGAACACTGGACAGCAGCACGAAGTGAACATCAGAGCCCAGTACTGAGTGAACACTGGAGAGCAGCACGAACTGAACTACAGAGACCAGTACTGAGTGAACACTGGAGTGCAGCACGAAGTGAACATCAGAGCCCAGTACTGAGTGAAAACTGGAGAGCAGCACGAAGTGCACATCAGAGCCCAGTACTGACAGAACACCGGAGAGCAGCACGATGTGAACATCAGTGCCCAGTACTGAGTGAACACTGGAGCGCAGCAGGATGTGAACATCAGAGCCCAGTACTGAGTAAACACTGGAGCGCAGCACAAAGTGATCATCAGAGCCCAGTACTGAGTGAACACTGGAGCGCAGCACGAAGTGAACATCTGAGCCCAGTACTGAGTGAACACTGGAGCGCAGCACAAAGTGATCATCAGAGCCCAGTACTGAGTGAACACTGGAGAGCAGCACGAAGTGAACAACAGAGCCCAGTCCTGAGTGAACACTGGAGAACAGTACGAACTGAACATCAGAGCCCAGTACTGAGTGAACACTGGAGAGCAGCACGAAGTGAACATCAGAGCCCAGTAGTGAGTGAACACTGGAGAGCAGCACGAATTGAACATCAGAACCCAGTACTGAGTGAATACTGGAGAGCAGCAGGAAGTGAAAATCAGAGCCCAGTACTGAGTGAACATTGGAGAAAAGCACGAAGTCAAAATCAGAGCCCAGTACTGAGTGAACACTGGAGAGCAGCAGCAAGTGAACATCAGTGCCCAGTACTGTGTGAACACTGGAGAACAGCAGGAGGTGAACATAAGAGCACAGTTCTGAGTGAACACTGGATTGCAGCACGAAGTGAACATCAGAGCCCAGTACTGAGTGAACGCAGGAGAGCAGCACGAAGTGAACATCAGAGCCCAGTAGTGAGTGAACACTGGAGGGCAGCACGAAGTGAACATCAGAGCCCAGTACTGAGTCAACACTGGAGAGCAGCACGAAGTGCACATCAGAGCCCAGTACTGAGTGAACACCGGAGAGCAGCACGAAGTGAACATCAGTGCCCAGTACTGAGTGAACACTGGAGAGCAGCACGAAGTGAAGATCAGCGCCTAGTACTCAGTGAACACTGGAGAGCAGCACGATGTGAACATCAGAGCCCAGTACCGAGTGAACACGAGAGAGCAGCACGAAGTGAACATCAGAGCCCGGTACTGAGTGAACACTGGACAGCAGCACGAAGTGAACAACAGAGACCAGAATTGAGTGAACACTGGTTCGCAGCACGAAGTGAACATCTGTGCCCAGTACTGAGTGAACACTGGAGAGCAGCACGATGTGAACATCAGAGCCCAGTACTGAGTGAACACTGGATACCAGCACGAAGTGAACATCAGAGCTCAGTACTGAGTGAACACTGGGTAGCAGCCCGAAGTGTACATCAGAGCCCAGTAATGAGTGATCACCGGAGAGCAGCACGAAGTGCACATCAGAGCCCAGTCCTGAGTGAACACTGGAGAGCAGCACGAAGTGAACAACAGAGCCCAGTAGTGAGTGAACACTGGGGAGCAGCACGAAGTGAGCATCAGAGACAAGTACGGAGTGAAAACTGGAGAGCAGCACGAAGGGAACATCAGAGCCCAGTACTGAATGAACACTGGAGAGCAGCACGAAGTGAACATCAGAGCCCAGTACTGAGTGAGCACTGGACAGCAGCACGAAGTGAACATCAGAGTCCAGTACTGAGTGAACACTAGAGGGCAGCACGAAGTGAACATCAGAGCCCAGTACTGAGTGAACACTGCAGAGCAGCACAAAATGAAAATCAGAGCCCAGTACTGAGTAAACACTGGAGCGCAGCACAAAGTGATCATCAGAGCCCAGTACTGAGTGAACACTGGAGCGCAGCACAAAGTGAACATCTGGGCCTAGTACTGAATGAACACTGGAGCGCAGCACAAAGTGATCATCAGAGCCCAGTACTGAGTGAACACTGGAGAGCAGCACGAAGTGAACAACAGAGCCCAGTCCAGAGTGAACAGTGGAGAACAGTACGAACTGAACATCAGAGCCCAGTGCTGAGTGAACACTGGAGAGCAGCACGAAGTGAACATCAGAGCTTAGCACTGAGTGAACACTGGAGAGCAGCACGAAGTGTACAATAGAGCCCAGCCCTGAATGAACACTTGAGAGCAGCATGAAGTGAACATCAGATCCCAGTAGTGAGTGAACACTGGAGAGCAGCACGAAGTGAACATCAGAGCTCAGTACTGAGTGAACACTGGAGAGCAGCACGAAGTGGACATCAGAGCCCAGTCCAGAGTGAACAGTGGAGAGTAGCACGAAGTGAATATCAGAGCCCAGTCCTGAGCGATCACTGGAGAGCAGCACGAAGTGAACATCAGAGCCCAGTCCTGAGTGAACACTGGAGAGCAGCACGAAGTGAACATCAGAGCCCAGTACTGAGTGAACACTGGAGAGCAGCACGATGTGATCATCAGAGCCCAGTACTGAGTGAACACTGGAGAGCAGCACGATGTGATCATCAGAGCCCCGTACTGAGTGAACAGTGGAGAGCAGCAGGAAGTGAACATCAGAGCCCAGTCCTGAGTGAACAGTGGAGAACAGTACGAACTGAACATCAGAGCCCAGTGCTGAGTGAACACTGGCGAGCAGCACGATGTGAACATCAGATCCCAGTAGTGAGTGAACACTGGAGAGCAGCACGAAGTGAACATCAGAGCCCAGTACTGAGTGAATACTGGAGAGCAGCAGGAAGTGAAAATCAGAGCCCAGTACTGAGTGAACACTGGAGAACAGCACGAAGTGAAAATCAGAGCCCAGTACTGAGTGAACACTGGATTGCAGCACGAAGTGAACATCAGAGCCCAGTACTGAGTGAACACTGGAGAGCATGACGTATAGTACATCAGAGCCCAGTACTGAGTGAACACTGTAGAGCAGCACGAAGTGAACATCATAGCCCAGTACTGAGTGAACACTGAAGAGCAGCACGAAGTGAACATCAGAGCCCAGTACTGAGTGAACACTGGGTAGCAGCCCGAAGTGAACATCAGAGCCCAGTACTGAGTGAACACCGGAGAGCAGCACGAAGTGAACATCAGAGCCCAGTACCGAGTGAACACGAGAGAGCAGCACGAAGTTAACATCAGAGCCCGGTACTGAGTGAACACTGGAGAGCAGCACGAAGTGAACATCAGAGCACAGTCCTGAGTGAACACTGGAGAGCAGCACGAAGTGAACATCAGAGCCCAGTACTGAGTGAACAGTGGAGAGCAGCAGGAAGTGAACATCAGAGCTCAGTACTCAGTGAACACTGGAGAGCAGCACGAAGTGAACATCAGAGCCCAGTACTGAGTGAAAACTGGAGAGCAGCACGAAGTGAACATCAGAGCTCAGTTCTGAGTGAACACTGGAGAGCAGCACGAAGTGAACATCAGAGCCCAGTACTGAGTGAACAGTGGAGAGCAGCAGGAAGTGAACATCAGAGCCTAGTAGTGAGTGAATACTGGAGAGCAGCACGAAGTGAACATCAGAGCCCAGTACTGAGTGAACACTGGAGCGCAGCACGATGTGAACATCAGAGCCCAGTACTGAGTAAACACTGGAGCGCAGCACAAAGTGATCATCAGAGCCCAGTACTGAGTGAACACTGGAGCGCAGCACAAAGTGAACATCAGAGCCCAGTACTGAGTGAACAGTGGAGAGCAGCAGGAAGTGAACATCAGAGCTCAGTACTCAGTGAACACTGGAGAGCAGCACGAAGTGGACATCAGAGCCCAGTACTGAGTGAAAACTGGAGAGCAGCACGAAGTGAACATCAGAGCTCAGTTCTGAGTGAACACTGGAGAGCAGCACGAAGTGAACATCAGAGCCCAGTACTGAGTGAACAGTGGAGAGCAGCAGGAAGTGAACATCAGAGCCTAGTAGTGAGTGAACACTGGAGAGCAGCACGAAGTGAACATCAGAGCCCAGTACTGAGTGAACACTGGAGCGCAGCACGATGTGAACATCAGAGCCCAGTACTGAGTAAACACTGGAGCGCAGCACAAAGTGATCATCAGAGCCCAGTACTGAGTGAACACTGGAGCGCAGCACAAAGTGAACATCTGGGCCTAGTACTGAATGAACACTGGAGCGCAGCACAAAGTGATCATCAGAGCCCAGTACTGAGTGAACACTGGAGAGCAGCACGAAGTGAACAACAGAGCCCAGTCCTGAGTGAACAGTGGAGAACAGTACGAACTGAACATCAGAGCCCAGTGCTGAGTGAACACTGGAGAGCAGCACGAAGTGAACATCAGATCCCAGTAGTGAGTGAACACTGGAGAGCAGCACGAAGTGAACATCAGAGCCCAGTACTGAGTGAATACTGGAGAGCAGCAGGAAGTGAAAATCAGAGCCCAGTACTGAGTGAACACTGGAGAACAGCACGAAGTGAAAATCAGAGCCCAGTACTGAGTGAACACTGGATTGCAGCACGAAGTGAACATCAGAGCCCAGTACTGAGTGAACACTGGAGAGCAGCACGAAGTGAACATCAGATCCCAGTAGTGAGTGAACACTGGAGAGCAGCACGAAGTGAACATCAGAGCCCAGTACTGAGTGAATACTGGAGAGCAGCAGGAAGTGAAAATCAGAGCCCAGTACTGAGTGAACACTGGAGAACAGCACGAAGTGAAAATCAGAGCCCAGTACTGAGTGAACACTGGATTGCAGCACGAAGTGAACATCAGAGCCCAGTACTGAGTGAACACTGGAGAGCATGACGAATAGTACATCAGAGCCCAGTACTGAGTGAACACTGTAGAGCAGCACGAAGTGAACATCAGAGCCCAGTACTGAGTGAACACTGAAGAGCAGCACGAAGTGAACATCAGAGCCCAGTACTGAGTGAACACTGGGTAGCAGCCCGAAGTGAACATCAGAGCCCAGTACCGAGTGAACACGAGAGAGCAGCACGAAGTGAACATCAGAGCCCGGTACTGAGTGAACACTGGAGAGCAGCACGAAGTGAACATCAGAGCACAGTCCTGAGTGAACACTGGAGTGCAGCACGAAGTGAACATCAGAGCCCAGTACTGAGTGAACAGTGGAGAGCAGCAGGAAGTGAGCATCAGAGCCTAGTAGTGAGTGAACACTGGAGAGCAGCACGAAGTGAACATCAGAGCCCAGTACTGAGTGAACACTGGAGGGCAGCACGATGTGAACATCAGAGCCCAGTACTGAGTAAATAATGGAGCGCAGCACAAAGTGATCATCAGAGCCCAGTACTGAGTGAAAACTGGAGAGCAGCACGAAGTGAACATCAGAGCCCGGTACTGAGTGAACACTGGAGAGCAGCACGAAGTGAACATCAGAGCCCAGTACTGAGTGAACAGTGGAGAGCAGCAGGAAGTGAACATCAGAGCCTAGTAGTGAGTGAACACTGGAGAGCAGCACGAAGTGAACATCAGAGCCCAGTACTGAGTGAACACTGGAGCGCAGCACGATGTGAACATCAGAGCCCAGTACTGAGTAAACACTGGAGCGCAGCACAAAGTGATCATCAGAGCCCAGTACTGAGTGAACACTGGAGCGCAGCACAAAGTGAACATCTGGGCCTAGTACTGAATGAACACTGGAGCGCAGCACAAAGTGATCATCAGAGCCCAGTACTGAGTGAACACTGGAGAGCAGCACGAAGTGAACAACAGAGCCCAGTCCTGAGTGAACAGTGGAGAACAGTACGAACTGAACATCAGAGCCCAGTGCTGAGTGAACACTGGAGAGCAGCACGATGTGAACATCAGATCCCAGTAGTGAGTGAACACTGGAGAGCAGCACGAAGTGAACATCAGAGCCCAGTACTGAGTGAATACTGGAGAGCAGCAGGAAGTGAAAATCAGAGCCCAGTACTGAGTGAACACTGGAGAACAGCACGAAGTGAAAATCAGAGCCCAGTACTGAGTGAACACTGGATTGCAGCACGAAGTGAACATCAGAGCCCAGTACTGAGTGAACACTGGAGAGCATGACGAATAGTACATCAGAGCCCAGTACTGAGTGAACACTGTAGAGCAGCACGAAGTGAACATCAGAGCCCAGTACTGAGTGAACACTGAAGAGCAGCACGAAGTGAACATCAGAGCCCAGTACTGAGTGAACACTGGGTAGCAGCCCGAAGTGAACATCAGAGCCCAGTACTGAGTGAACACCGGAGAGCAGCACGAAGTGAACATCAGAGCCCAGTACCGAGTGAACACGAGAGAGCAGCACGAAGTGAACATCAGAGCCCGGTACTGAGTGAACACTGGAGAGCAGCACGAAGTGAACATCAGAGCACAGTCCTGAGTGAACACTGGAGTGCAGCACGAAGTGAACATCAGAGCCCAGTACTGAGTGAACAGTGGAGAGCAGCAGGAAGTGAACATCAGAGCTCAGTACTCAGTGAACACTGGAGAGCAGCACGAAGTGGACATCAGAGCCCAGTACTGAGTGAAAACTGGAGAGCAGCACGAAGTGAACATCAGAGCTCAGTTCTGAGTGAACACTGGAGAGCAGCACGAAGTGAACATCAGAGCCCAGTACTGAGTGAACAGTGGAGAGCAGCAGGATGTGAACATCAGAGCCCAGTACTGAGTAAACACTGGAGCGCAGCACAAAGTGATCATCAGAGCCCAGTACTGAGTGAACACTGGAGCGCAGCACAAAGTGAACATCAGAGCCCAGTACTGAGTGAACAGTGGAGAGCAGCAGGAAGTGAACATCAGAGCTCAGTACTCAGTGAACACTGGAGAGCAGCAGGAAGTGGACATCAGAGCCCAGTACTGAGTGAAAACTGGAGAGCAGCACGAAGTGAACATCAGAGCTCAGTTCTGAGTGAACACTGGAGAGCAGCACGAAGTGAACATCAGAGCCCAGTGCTGAGTGAACAGTGGAGAGCAGCAGGAAGTGAACATCAGAGCCTAGTAGTGAGTGAACACTGGAGAGCAGCACGAAGTGAACATCAGAGCCCAGTACTGAGTGAACACTGGAGCGCAGCACGATGTGAACATCAGCGCCCAGTACTGAGTAAACACTGGAGCGCAGCACAAAGTGATCATCAGAGCCCAGTACTGAGTGAACACTGGAGCGCAGCACAAAGTGAACATCTGGGCCTAGTACTGAATGAACACTGGAGCGCAGCACAAAGTGATCATCAGAGCCCAGTACTGAGTGAACACTGGAGAGCAGCACGAAGTGAACAACAGAGCCCAGTCCAGAGTGAACAGTGGAGAACAGTACGAACTGAACATCAGAGCCCAGTGCTGAGTGAACACTGGAGAGCAGCACGAAGTGAACATCAGATCCCAGTAGTGAGTGAACACTGGAGAGCAGCACGAAGTGAACATCAGAGCCCAGTACTGAGTGAATACTGGAGAGCAGCAGGAAGTGAAAATCAGAGCCCAGTACTGAGTGAACACTGGAGAACAGCACGAAGTGAAAATCAGAGCCCAGTACTGAGTGAACACTGGATTGCAGCACGAAGTGAACATCAGAGCCCAGTACTGAGTGAACACTGGAGAGCATGACGAATAGTACATCAGAGCCCAGTACTGAGTGAACACTGTAGAGCAGCACGAAGTGAACATCAGAGCCCAGTACTGAGTGAACACTGAAGAGCAGCACGAAGTGAACATCAGAGCCCAGTACTGAGTGAACACTGGGTAGCAGCCCGAAGTGAACATCAGAGCCCAGTACTGAGTGAACACTGGAGAGCAGTACGAAGTGAACATCAGAGCCCAGTACCGAGTGAACACGAGAGAGCAGCACGAAGTGAACATCAGAGCCCGGTACTGAGTGAACACTGGAGAGCAGCACGAAGTGAACATCAGAGCACAGTCCTGAGTGAACACTGGAGTGCAGCACGAAGTGAACATCAGAGCCCAGTACTGAGTGAACAGTGGAGAGCAGCAGGAAGTGAGCATCAGAGCCTAGTAGTGAGTGAACACTGGAGAGCAGCACGAAGTGAACATCAGAGCCCAGTACTGAGTGAACACTGGAGGGCAGCACGATGTGAACATCAGAGCCCAGTACTGAGTAAATAATGGAGCGCAGCACAAAGTGATCATCAGAGCCCAGTACTGAGTGAAAACTGGAGAGCAGCACGAAGTGAACATCAGAGCCCGGTACTGAGTGAACACTGGAGAGCAGCACGAAGTGAACAACAGAGACCTGAATTGAGTGAACACTGAATCGCAGCACGAACTGAACATCAGAGCCCAGTACTGAGTGAACACTGGAGAGCAGCACGATGTGAACATCAGAGCCCAGTACTGAGTGAACACTGTGTAAGAGCCCGAAGTGAACATCAGAGCCCAGTAGTGAGTGAACACTGGAGAGCAGAACGAAGTGAACATCAGAGCCCAGTAGTGAGTGAACACTGGAGAGCAGAACGAAGTGAACATCAGAGCCCAGTAGTGAGTGAACACTGGAGAGCAGAACGAAGTGAACATCAGAGCCCTGTACTGAGTGAACACTGGAGAGCAGAACGAAGTGAACATCAGAGCCCAGTAGTGAGTGAACACTGGAGAGCAGCAAGAAGTGAGCATCAGAGCCCAGTACGGAGTGAACACTGGAGAGCAGCACGAAGTGAACATCGGAGCCCAGTACTGAATGAACACTGGAGAGCAGCACGAAGTGAACATCAGAGCCCAGTACTGAGTGAGCACTGGACAGCAGCACGAAGTGAACATCAGAGTCCAGTTCTGAGTGAACACTAGAGGGCAGCACAAAATGAAAATCAGAGCCCAGTACAGAGTGAACACTGGAGAGCAGCACGAAGTGTACAATAGAGCCCAGCCCTGAATGAACACTTGAGAGCAGCACGAAGTGATCATCAGAGCCCAGTAGAGAGTGAACACTGGAGAGCAGCACGAAGTGAACATCAGAGCTCAGTACTGAGTGAACACTGGAGAGCAGAACGAAGTGAACATCAGAGCCCTGTACTGAGTGAACACTGGAGAGCAGAACGAAGTGAACATCAGAGCCCAGTAGTGAGTGAACACTGGAGAGCAGCAAGAAGTGAGCATCAGAGCCCAGTACGGAGTGAACACTGGAGAGCAGCACGAAGTGAACATCGGAGCCCAGTACTGAATGAACACTGGAGAGCAGCACGAAGTGAACATCAGAGACAAGTACTGAGTGAGCACTGGACAGCAGCACGAAGTGAACATCAGAGTCCAGTTCTGAGTGAACACTAGAGGGCAGCACAAAATGAAAATCAGAGCCCAGTACAGAGTGAACACTGGAGAGCAGCACGAAGTGTACAATAGAGCCCAGCCCTGAATGAACACTTGAGAGCAGCACGAAGTGAACATCAGAGCCCAGTAGAGAGTGAACACTGGAGAGCAGCACGAAGTGAACATCAGAGCTCAGTACTGAGTGAACACTGTGTAAGAGCCCGAAGTGAACATCAGAGCCCAGTAGTGAGTGAACACTGGAGAGCAGAACGAAGTGAACATCAGAGCCCAGTAGTGAGTGAACACTGGAGAGCAGAACGAAGTGAACATCAGAGCCCAGTAGTGAGTGAACACTGGAGAGCAGAACGAAGTGAACATCAGAGCCCTGTACTGAGTGAACACTGGAGAGCAGAACGAAGTGAACATCAGAGCCCAGTAGTGAGTGAACACTGGAGAGCAGCAAGAAGTGAGCATCAGAGCCCAGTACGGAGTGAACACTGGAGAGCAGCACGAAGTGAACATCGGAGCCCAGTACTGAATGAACACTGGAGAGCAGCACGAAGTGAACATCAGAGCCCAGTACTGAGTGAGCACTGGACAGCAGCACGAAGTGAACATCAGAGTCCAGTTCTGAGTGAACACTAGAGGGCAGCACAAAATGAAAATCAGAGCCCAGTACAGAGTGAACACTGGAGAGCAGCACGAAGTGAACATCAGAGCACAGTCCTGAGTGAACACTGGAGTGCAGCACGAAGTGAACATCAGAGCCCAGTACTGAGTGAACAGTGGAGAGCAGCAGGAAGTGAGCATCAGAGCCTAGTAGTGAGTGAACACTGGAGAGCAGCACGAAGTGAACATCAGAGCCCAGTACTGAGTGAATACTGGAGAGCAGCAGGAAGTGAAAATCAGAGCCCAGTACTGAGTGAACACTGGAGAACAGCACGAAGTGAAAATCAGAGCCCAGTACTGAGTGAACACTGGATTGCAGCACGAAGTGAACATCAGAGCCCAGTACTGAGTGAACACTGGAGAGCATGACGAATAGTACATCAGAGCCCAGTACTGAGTGAACACTGTAGAGCAGCACGAAGTGAACATCAGAGCCCAGTACTGAGTGAACACTGAAGAGCAGCACGAAGTGAACATCAGAGCCCAGTACTGAGTGAACACTGGGTAGCAGCCCGAAGTGAACATCAGAGCCCAGTACTGAGTGAACACCGGAGAGCAGCACGAAGTGAACATCAGAGCCCAGTACCGAGTGAACACGAGAGAGCAGCACGAAGTGAACATCAGAGCCCGGTACTGAGTGAACACTGGAGAGCAGCACGAAGTGAACATCAGAGCACAGTCCTGAGTGAACACAAGAGTGCAGCACGAAGTGAACATCAGAGCCCAGTACTGAGTGAACAGTGGAGAGCAGCAGGAAGTGAACATCAGAGCTCAGTACTCAGTGAACACTGGAGAGCAGCACGAAGTGGACATCAGAGCCCAGTACTGAGTGAAAACTGGAGAGCAGCACGAAGTGAACATCAGAGCTCAGTTCTGAGTGAACACTGGAGAGCAGCACGAAGTGAACAACAGAGCCCAGTCCAGAGTGAACAGTGGAGAACAGTACGAACTGAACATCAGAGCCCAGTGCTGAGTGAACACTGGAGAGCAGCACGAAGTGAACATCAGATCCCAGTAGTGAGTGAACACTGGAGAGCAGCACGAAGTGAACATCAGAGCCCAGTACTGAGTGAATACTGGAGAGCAGCAGGAAGTGAAAATCAGAGCCCAGTACTGAGTGAACACTGGAGAACAGCACGAAGTGAAAATCAGAGCCCAGTACTGAGTGAACACTGGATTGCAGCACGAAGTGAACATCAGAGCCCAGTACTGAGTGAACACTGGAGAGCATGACGAATAGTACATCAGAGCCCAGTACTGAGTGAACACTGTAGAGCAGCACGAAGTGAACATCAGAGCCCAGTACTGAGTGAACACTGAAGAGCAGCACGAAGTGAACATCAGAGCCCAGTACTGAGTGAACACTGGGTAGCAGCCCGAAGTGAACATCAGAGCCCAGTACTGAGTGAACACTGGAGAGCAGTACGAAGTGAACATCAGAGCCCAGTACCGAGTGAACACGAGAGAGCAGCACGAAGTGAACATCAGAGCCCGGTACTGAGTGAACACTGGAGAGCAGCACGAAGTGAACATCAGAGCACAGTCCTGAGTGAACACTGGAGTGCAGCACGAAGTGAACATCAGAGCCCAGTACTGAGTGAACAGTGGAGAGCAGCAGGAAGTGAGCATCAGAGCCTAGTAGTGAGTGAACACTGGAGAGCAGCACGAAGTGAACATCAGAGCCCAGTACTGAGTGAACACTGGAGGGCAGCACGATGTGAACATCAGAGCCCAGTACTGAGTAAATAATGGAGCGCAGCACAAAGTGATCATCAGAGCCCAGTACTGAGTGAAAACTGGAGAGCAGCACGAAGTGAACATCAGAGCCCGGTACTGAGTGAACACTGGAGAGCAGCACGAAGTGAACAACAGAGACCTGAATTGAGTGAACACTGAATCGCAGCACGAACTGAACATCAGAGCCCAGTACTGAGTGAACACTGGAGAGCAGCACGATGTGAACATCAGAGCCCAGTACTGAGTGAACACTGTGTAAGAGCCCGAAGTGAACATCAGAGCCCAGTAGTGAGTGAACACTGGAGAGCAGAACGAAGTGAACATCAGAGCCCAGTAGTGAGTGAACACTGGAGAGCAGAACGAAGTGAACATCAGAGCCCAGTAGTGAGTGAACACTGGAGAGCAGAACGAAGTGAACATCAGAGCCCTGTACTGAGTGAACACTGGAGAGCAGAACGAAGTGAACATCAGAGCCCAGTAGTGAGTGAACACTGGAGAGCAGCAAGAAGTGAGCATCAGAGCCCAGTACGGAGTGAACACTGGAGAGCAGCACGAAGTGAACATCGGAGCCCAGTACTGAATGAACACTGGAGAGCAGCACGAAGTGAACATCAGAGCCCAGTACTGAGTGAGCACTGGACAGCAGCACGAAGTGAACATCAGAGTCCAGTTCTGAGTGAACACTAGAGGGCAGCACAAAATGAAAATCAGAGCCCAGTACAGAGTGAACACTGGAGAGCAGCACGAAGTGTACAATAGAGCCCAGCCCTGAATGAACACTTGAGAGCAGCACGAAGTGATCATCAGAGCCCAGTAGAGAGTGAACACTGGAGAGCAGCACGAAGTGAACATCAGAGCTCAGTACTGAGTGAACACTGGAGAGCAGAACGAAGTGAACATCAGAGCCCTGTACTGAGTGAACACTGGAGAGCAGAACGAAGTGAACATCAGAGCCCAGTAGTGAGTGAACACTGGAGAGCAGCAAGAAGTGAGAATCAGAGCCCAGTACGGAGTGAACACTGGAGAGCAGCACGAAGTGAACATCGGAGCCCAGTACTGAATGAACACTGGAGAGCAGCACGAAGTGAACATCAGAGACAAGTACTGAGTGAGCACTGGACAGCAGCACGAAGTGAACATCAGAGTCCAGTTCTGAGTGAACACTAGAGGGCAGCACAAAATGAAAATCAGAGCCCAGTACAGAGTGAACACTGGAGAGCAGCACGAAGTGTACAATAGAGCCCAGCCCTGAATGAACACTTGAGAGCAGCACGAAGTGAACATCAGAGCCCAGTAGAGAGTGAACACTGGAGAGCAGCACGAAGTGAACATCAGAGCTCAGTACTGAGTGAACACTGTGTAAGAGCCCGAAGTGAACATCAGAGCCCAGTAGTGAGTGAACACTGGAGAGCAGAACGAAGTGAACATCAGAGCCCAGTAGTGAGTGAACACTGGAGAGCAGAACGAAGTGAACATCAGAGCCCAGTAGTGAGTGAACACTGGAGAGCAGAACGAAGTGAACATCAGAGCCCTGTACTGAGTGAACACTGGAGAGCAGAACGAAGTGAACATCAGAGCCCAGTAGTGAGTGAACACTGGAGAGCAGCAAGAAGTGAGCATCAGAGCCCAGTACGGAGTGAACACTGGAGAGCAGCACGAAGTGAACATCGGAGCCCAGTACTGAATGAACACTGGAGAGCAGCACGAAGTGAACATCAGAGCCCAGTACTGAGTGAGCACTGGACAGCAGCACGAAGTGAACATCAGAGTCCAGTTCTGAGTGAACACTAGAGGGCAGCACAAAATGAAAATCAGAGCCCAGTACAGAGTGAACACTGGAGAGCAGCACGAAGTGAACATCAGAGCACAGTCCTGAGTGAACACTGGAGTGCAGCACGAAGTGAACATCAGAGCCCAGTACTGAGTGAACAGTGGAGAGCAGCAGGAAGTGAGCATCAGAGCCTAGTAGTGAGTGAACACTGGAGAGCAGCACGAAGTGAACATCAGAGCCCAGTACTGAGTGAATACTGGAGAGCAGCAGGAAGTGAAAATCAGAGCCCAGTACTGAGTGAACACTGGAGAACAGCACGAAGTGAAAATCAGAGCCCAGTACTGAGTGAACACTGGATTGCAGCACGAAGTGAACATCAGAGCCCAGTACTGAGTGAACACTGGAGAGCATGACGAATAGTACAT
>NC_082724.1:67343914-67356414 GCF_030144855.1 Hypanus sabinus | reverse complement strand
CCCTTTCTCAATCTCCCAGTGTCTATCTCTGGAGACAGCTTATCTATGATGTCTATTATAAACCCACTGACAATCACAGAGACCTGAACTATGCCTCTTCCCACCCTGTTACTTGTCAAAATGCCATCCCCTTCTCTCAATTCCTATGTCTTCACTGCATCTGCTCTCAGGATGACAGTTTTGATTTCAGAACGAAGGTGTCCTCCGCCTTCAAAGAAAGAGGCTTCCCTTCCTTCGCCATCAATGCCGCCCTCAACCATATCTCTTTCATTTCATGCACATCTGCTGTCACCCATCCTCCCGCCACCCCACCAAGGATACAGTTCCTCTTGTCCTCACCTACGACTGCACCCTTCTTCATGTCCAGCACATAATTCTCCTCCATCATGTCTAACAGGATCCCACTACCAAGTATATTTTTCCTTCTCCACCCCCGACTTTCTACTTTCCACAAGGATTGCTCCCTACACAACTCCTTTGTCTATTCGGTCCTACCCACTGATCTCCCTCCTTACACTTATTTTTGCAAGTGAACAAGTCCTACACCTCTCCCTCACTACCGTTCAGGGCCCCAAATTGACACTTCACCTCTGAGTTTGTTGGGGTCATATACTGTGTTCAGTGCTCCCGGTGTGGCCTCCTGTCTATGGGTGAGACCTGACGTAGAATAGGAGATTGCTTTGCTCAGCACCTACGCTCCATCCACCAGAAAAACCAGGAACTCCCAGTTTAATTCCACAACATTCCTAATCCAACATATCAATCCATGGTCTCCTCCACTGTCATGATAAGGCCACAATAAGGTTGGAGGAGGAACACTTTATATTCCATTTGGGTAGCCACCAACCTGATGGTATGAACATTGATTTCTCAAACTTCCAGTAATGCCCCCTTTCACCATTCCCTCTCTCACCTTATCTCCTTACCTGGCCTCACCTCTTTCTAATGCTCCCCCTGCTTTTCTTTCTTCCTTGGCCTTCTGTCCTCTCCTATCAGATTCCCCCTTATCCAGCCCTATATTTCTTGCAGCAATCAACTTCCCAGCTCTTCTTACACTGACTCCTCATCTGTTTTTCTCCAGTCCTGATGAAGGGTCTCAGCCTGAAACATAGACTATACCCTTTTCCATAGTTGCTGCTTGGCCTGCAGAGTTTCTTCAGCATTTTGTGTGTGTGGCTTGGATTTCCAGCATCTGCAGATTTTCTCTTGTTTGTGATTGTAGTACAACTCATGTTTTCAGTATTATTTATTTATTTATTATGGGGGGGGGGGGGTTAACTTGCATATTAGTTGTGTAGTGGAGAGCATATTCACTGGCTGCATCACTGCCTGGTATGGAAACACCAAAGCCCTTGAACAGATATGTCTACAAAAAGTAGTGGACAAAGCCCAGACCATTACGGGTAAATCCCTCTCTGTCATTGAGCACATCTACACTGAGCAGAAAAGCAGAATCCATCATTAAGGATCCCCACCATCCAGATTATGCTCTCTTCTCACTGCTGCCATCAGGAAGAAGGTACAGGAGCCTTAGGGCCCACACCACCAGATTTAGTACCAATCATTTCCCCTCAACCACCAACCAAAGAAATCACTCAACTTTATTTGTCTCATCACTGAAACATCCCCACAACCTATAGATTCTCTTTCAAGGACTCTTCATCATATGTTTATTGCTTATTTATTTATTATTATTATTACTTTTTGTTTCTTTTATTTTGTGTTTGTCTTTTGCACAGTGGTTGTCCAGATGGCAGGTATGGTCTTTCATTGATTCTATTATGGTTAATGGATTTATTGAGTATGCCTACAAGAGAATGAATCTCAGCGCTGTATATGGTGACAGATAAGTACTTTAATAAAATTTACTTTGTCCCACCTTCAGAAAGTACTCAGAGGCTCAATCCATCATGGTCACACTATGATGATGATGATGACGTCAACTCAGGCCTGAGAGGCCAGCGTCGGGCATTTTCATGCCTTACAAGGTGTGGAACGAAAGACTGGGTGGCCTGCCACTCCCCACACAGACATTTTGTCTATATTTTTCTTTATTTTACGAGGTCGAGTTGAGAGCTCAACACTCAACCCGGCTCGGATGGAAAGCGTACTCAGGAGCTGCCCGACTGAATTCGAACCCAGCAACTTCCGTTCCGGAGTCTGGCGCTGATGTTACTGCACCACCAGGCAATCTAAGGTGGAATGGTGTCATTCCATGCCAAAGCTCTATGACTCAATCCAGGATACATGGTAAAACCAGAAGAATTAACAAAACTGAAGTCAAGAGTTAACATTTTAAAGTGACATTCTATGATTCATTATGTTACTTTACATAGGTAAGAGTGGTAAATGCTGTCACAGCAGGGGCAGGGTCAATAGTGTTTCATTAAGTTGATAATGACACGTTAGAAACCTTAATGAGAGGCTTTCATCGGTACATAACAAATTGCCAGTGACAATACTATGCTTGAAAGAGTGAAGTGTGGCACAATGACTTCATTTATGTTATGCATGTTCCCAATTGCTAAGAATTACCATGATTATTAAGTTGCAGGTGTCTTTTGGTGATCAATCTCAACCATTTTTTTGAAAGTGTAAGTTTTATATAGATAAAGAGGGTAATGTCGTAGCATGTAATTAGTGCCTGCACTAAAGAGGAACTGGCACCCATCCCACTGAGTGAATCATGCAGCTAATTCATGTGTGTTGTGACAGTGGACATGTGATGGGTGTGCGCAAGTGTCTCTAAGCTTACATGTGCATAAGTGAGATTGTGCACACAAGCATGATTTAGTATTGGTTTATTATTGTCACTTCAAATTCAAAGTTTAAAGTAAATTTATTATCAAATTACATATACATCATCATATAAAATGCTGACATTTATTTTCCTGCAGGTATTGACAGTAAATACAAGAAACACAATACAATCAATGAAAGACAACACCCAACAGGACAGACAAACAACCAGAGTGCAAAAGCCAACAAACTGTGCAAATACAAAAATAAAGAAAAAGAAGAAATAATATCAAATAAATATTCAATAAACATCAAGAACATGAGATAGAGTCTTTGAAAGTGAATCCATAGGCTGTGGGAACTATTCTGTGATGGGGCGAGTGAAGTTATCCCTATTAGTTCAAGAGCCTGCCAGTTGAGGGGTAATAACTGTTCCTCACCTGGTGGTATGGGTCCTGAGGCTCCAGTACCACCTTGCTGATGGTAGCAGGTGGAAGAGAGTTTGACCTGGAAGGTGGATTTACTCGATGATGGATGCTGCTTTCCTGCAACAACATGCCATGTAGATGCAATCAATGGTGACGAGGCCACTATTTTTTTGTTGGCTTTTCCATTCAAGAGCATTGGTATTTCCATACCAGACTGTGATGCAAGCAGGCAAATTACTCTCCGTCCTGCATCTATAGAAGTTTGTTTAAGTTTACCTCTATGAAGGTGTAGGTGCTGCCGTACTTTCTTCATAATTGCATTTAAATGTTGGGTCCAGGAGAGATCCTGTGAAATGATAACACCAAGGAATTTTTAAAAATGCAGTGAAAATCTTTTGTTTTGCATGTCACCCAGAAAGATCATACCTTAAAAAATTACACTGAGCCAGTAGCAATGAATAGAGTGTGGAATATTGAGATGCAGTTACAGAAGAAATGCAGTGCAGGTGGAGAAATAAAGTGCACAGGCAACACTACAGTAACTGGGAGATCAAAAATTCATCCTTTAGTATATCAGAGGTCCATTCAAGAGTCTGGTAACCATGATATAGGGGTTGTCATTGAGTCTCAAGCTTTTGTCCTCTTAATTCCTACAATTAATGAAGAGGTACAGGAACCTGAAGACACACTCAACATTGTGGGATGAATGGTCTGTATTGTGCTGTAGGTTTTCTATGTTTCTATTTCAGGAACAACTTCTTCCCCATCGCCATCAGGTTTCTGAATGGACAATTAATCCACGTATACCACCTCAGTGTTCTTTTATTCTTTCTTGCTCTCTATTTGCACTATGTTTTTAATTTAAATTTTATATATACTGTACTGTGTATATTGTCTTAGACTCCCCCACAATGGGAAATGTTCTTTCCACATTTACTCTGTCTATGCCTTTCAACATTCAAAAGGTTTCAATGAGAACCCCGCTCATCCTTCCAAATTTCAGTGAGTACAGAGCCAAGGCCATCAAATGTTCCATGTATGGTAACCCTTGCAATCCCAGAATCATCCTTGTGAACCACCTCTGAATTCTCTCCAATGCCAGCACATCTTTTCTTCGATGAGGAGCCCAAAACTGTTCACAATACTCAAGGTGCTGCCTCACCAGTGGCTTATAAAGCTTTAGCATCATATCCCTGCTCTTGTATTCAATTCCTCTTGAAATGAATGCGAACATTGCATTTGCCTTCCTCACCACTGGTTCTACCTGCAAGTTAACAATTAGGATGCTCTGCACAAGGACTCCCAAGTTCCTTTACATCTCAAGTTTTTGGATTTTCTCCCTGCTTAGAAAATAGTCTGCACATATATTTCTACTACCAAAATGTATGATCATGCATTTTCCAACATTGTAATTCATTTGCCACTCTCTTGCCCATTCTACTAACCTAAGTCCTTCTGCAACGTACCATTTTCCTCAATGCTACCTGCCCTTCCACCAATCTTCATAACATCTTTAAAGTTGGCAACAAAGCTATCTATTCCATTATCTAAATAATCGATACACAGAATAAAAAGAAGTAGTCCCAACATGGACCCCTGTGGAACACCACTAGTCACTGGCAGAAAAGGGTCCATTTGCTCCTTCTCACTGCCTCCTCTAATCAACTAATGCTCTAACCATGCCAGTAACTTTCCTTCAATACAATGGGCTCTTGACTTGCTAAGTAGGCTCATGTGTGGCACCCTAACAAAGGGCTTTTGTAAGTCTAAATATACAAAATCCACAGCAGCCTCGTTATCTATCCTATGCTTAATCTCCTTAAAGAATTCCAATGGGATCATCAGGCAAGATTTTCTCTTAAGGAAACCATACTGACTTTGTTGTATCTTGTCCTGTGTCACCAAGTACTCCGTAACCTCATCCTTAATAATTGACTCCAACATCTTCCCAACCACGGAGGTCAGGCTAACTGGTCTATAAATTCCATCCTGCTGTCTTCCTCCTTCTTTAAAGAGTGGAGTGACATTTGCAATTCTCCAGTCCTTTGGCACTATGCCAGAGTCCAATGATTTTTAGAAAACAAAGAAAACATACAGCACAATACAGGCCCTTCGGCCCACAAAGCTATGCCAAACATGTCCCTACCTTAGGCTTTACCCATAGTCCTTTATTTTTCTAATGCCTCCACAATCTCTACCACTACCTCTTTCAGAACTCAAGAGAGCAGTTCATCTGGTCCGTGTGACTTGTGTTCCCTTAGGTCTTTCAGATTTTTGAGCACCTTCTCCCTTCTATAGTAACTGCACTCACTTCGCTCACACCCTTCAACATCTGGCACAATGAAAATCGAGGCAAAATACTCATTCAGTTCTTCTGCCATCTCCTTGGCCCCCGTTATTATATCTCTGGTCTCATTTTCTAATGGCCCTGTATCCACTCTCATCTCTCTTTTATTTTTTGTATACTTGAAAAAACTTTCACTATCCACTTTGATATTGTTTGCTAGCTTTTCATCTTTTCTCTCCTAATGATTCTTTTAGTTGCTCTCTGTAGGTTTTTAAAAGCTTCCAAATCCTCTATCTTCCTACTAATTTTTGCTTTGTTATATGCATTGTCTTCTGCTTTTACATTAGCTTTGAATTCTCCTGTCAGCTATGGTTTGTTCTATTTTGCCATGTTAATATTTCTTTGTTTTTGGAATTTGTCTATCCTGCACCTTCTCATTTTTCCCAGAAACTCACACCATTGCTATTCTGCTGACAACCCTGCCAGCATCTCTTTCCAATTTACTTTGGCCAACTTTTCTCTCATACCACTGTAATTTCCTTTACTCTACTGAGGTCCTGCTATGTCAGACTTTACTTTCTCCCTATCAAATTTCAAGTTGAATTCAATCATATTGTGATCACTGCCTCCTGGAGGCTGATTTATACTTATGCGTACAGGCTACGCTGTAGTCCTGATTTTCACTTCTGCATCATTCTACGCCATAGCGAGCATGCATTGGTGTGTGCCAAAACACTAGTTGGCAGTGGGATTTCTATGCCACTGTGCTGAGTTTCTTCTTGAGAGACATAGACAAGGAAATGCATTTCAAGCATTTTCACATGTTGGCAGGTAGACTTGACAATTTGGTTCATCTATTTCGCAATGGTGTACAGACACGGCAGAGGTGAAGCAACCGGAAATGCATAGGAGGAAATGCAATGCTATCAAGCAGACCAATCACAGTTGTTGTGGTCTGCATCGCCGCAACGCATGAGTGAGTTTTTTGGGGAGGTTCACGTCACCCTACAACGTAGGGTATGGTGTAGGCACGGCATAGATGCAACGCACAAGTATAAATCAGCCTTAAGGGTCCTTTTACCTTAAACTCCCTAATCACCTGATTTGTTACATAACACCCAATGCAGTATAACTGATCCCCTTGTAGGCTCAACGAACAACTGTTCTAAAAAGTCACCTCGCAGGCATTCAACAAATTCACTCTCTTGAGATCCATTACCAACCTGATTTTTCCCAATCCACCTGCATGTTGGAATCTCCTATTAATATCATAACATTGCCTTTTTGACACACCTTTTCTATTTTCTTTTGTAATCTGTGGTCCACATCCCAGCTACTGTTTGGAGGCCTGTTTATAACTGCCATCAGGCTCCTTTTACACTTGCAGCTTCTTAACTCCACCCAGAAAGATTCCACATCTTCCGATCTTATGTCACGTCTTCCTACTTATTGGTGTCATTCTTTACCAGCAGGGCCATGCCAGCCCCTCTGCCTACCTTCCTAACCCTATGATACAATGTGTAATCTTGGACATTCAGCTCCCAATTATAACCTTTCTTCAGCCATGATTCAGTGATGTCCACAACATCATACCTGACAATCTGATTGTGCTTCTGATTCTTCTGAGAGATGGTAAGCTAATCACCATGGTAGCCTACCAGGTGGAACAATGGTATTACAGCTTGGGGTGTCAGAGTTCAAAGTTCAATTCTGGTGCTATCTATAAGAAAGCTTGTACATTCTTCCCTGTTTCTTCCAGGTACTCCAGTTTTCTCCCACAGACTAAATACGTATTGGTTGGTAGATTAATTGATCATCGTAAATTTTCTTGTGATTAGGCTGGTGTTAATCAGACATTGCTTGATGCTATGGACCTTTCCTAAGCTGTATCTCAATAAGTAAATAAATATGCACACTGTGGTAACTTCTACTTTACAAAAAGACCACTCGACAACTTGATGGCCAAAAGAGCATCTTTATCTGGGACGGCAAATGATATTTACAATACAGAGGCTCCCAGGTACCTCGTGCGGCATGGGTGGAGGAACTATATACAATACATAGTGGGAGTAAAGACCCTGCTTACCCCAGAACCAGCCGCTTGTTACCAACAGTTTCCGATTAGTATTAACTTACTGTTAATAATACTCACATTACAACACTTATCCCCCTTTAAAATCCAAATATAGAAGAACTGGGAAACAGAAACAGTGGCATCATTAGCAACAGGTTACCAGTACAAAACACCTAAAAAAAAAGTGGCAAATTCAACATTCAATTTAACAACAAAAAAAACTATCCAATCAAAGATTCAGTCTGTCAGAGGGTTTGTGAGGGTGCTATGATCTACGCACTACCCCTGGTGACCCAGCGGGCACCGCTGGTGAGGATATTTTGGGTGGTTCTGGTGTTGGGGACATGAGAGGGGTCTGTGTGTCTGCGTGAGAATGTCCATCCTCAGGAGACTCTGCCCCCTCTGTCAGCGTCTCTCTGGCAAAGTCACTGGTGGACATGTTTCCCCAGTAGTCTAACTCACCATTGGAAACACCATGGAACTGTCTACCTCTGAGCCTGTATCATGACGCAGGCACACATGGTCCTGATGTCTGCGGAAAACACGCCCATCAGTCAGCTTAACAACATAGGAGACTGGACCACTCTGCGCAAGAATAACCCCAGGTAGCCATTGCTGATTGTTGCTACTTCTGAAGCTTCTCACATAGATATTGTCATCTGGTTTTAACTGTCTCTCTCGTGCATATTGTTATGTCCCTCCTTCTGCTTTTCCTGCTTTCTCTTCACTTTTGCCTTCATGTCTGGGCACAGCAGGTCCAATTTTGACTTGGGCTTATGCCCTATCAGCATCTCTGCTGTTGCATGAGGTGGTATTTAAACAGGAAACGTGAAAGCCGGATACTAAGAGAGTCCCCTGTCATCTGCTTCAGGCCTTCCTTCACTGTCTGAACAGCCCGCTCATCCAAACCATTTGAGGCTGGGTGGAAAGGGGCCGTCCGAATGTGATGAATGCCATTCTGCTGCATGAACTCACTGAACAGCTCACTGGTGAACGTCGGGCCATTATCAGTGACCAGAGAGTCAGACAACCCGTGGACTGCAAATACTTGCCTGAGTTTGTCTATGGTTGAGGGGGCTGTGATGTTGCTCATGATGTGAGCTTCCATCCATTTGGAGTGCTCATCCACCATTACAAGAAACATCTGTCCCATAAAGGGGCCAGCAAAGTCCAAATGTAGCCTAGACCAGGGGTAGACTGGCAACTCCCATGAGTGCAAAGGAGCTGGTGGTGGCGTGTTCTGATTGGTCTGACATTGCGTGCATGATTTTACCTTGTTCTCCAGATCCTGATCCATTCTTGGCAACCAGACATAGGCTCTTGCAAGGCTTTTCATTCGAGACACCCCAGGTGAGTCTCATGAATTTCCTCCACAATCTGTGAATCTGTGAATGGCCAGGGGGAGACACGATGACCCTCACCCCACCCCCCCAGAAAATGCAGCCATCCTGCAGACTCAGTTCTGTCTTGCGTTTGGCATAAGGTCTCAGTTCCTCTCCTTCCACGACTCCGGGCCAACCTTGTAAAAGAAAAATCTTGACTTGAGATGGGACTGGGTCCCTCTCTGTCCATTGCTTGATCTGGGTCGCCTTTACAGGTGTCTCAGACAGCCTGTCCAATGAAAACACAGTCTCTGGAGGCACACATGTAGTAACAGGCGTCTCAGGTAAAGGGAGTTGACTCAGTGCATTGGCGTTTGCATTATCCCCACCCGCTCTGTACACTGGTAGGCTGACAATGTGAGAGCCCAACACTATTTCCTAGCTGAGGCTAGTGGTCGGATGCATCTGGTCTCACTAAGAAGGCTCATCAGTGGTTTATGGTCAGTATAAATTGTGAATACACGTCCATAGAGGTACTGATGAAAGCATTTGACTGCAAAAACAACGGCCAGGCCTTCTTTGTCTAGCTGTGAATATCCCTTCTCAGCAGCCGTCAGGGTACGTGAAACAAAACCAATAGGCTTCTCTGAACGGTCCTCCATTACATGTGAGAGAACTGCCCCGACTCCATAGGGCGAAGTGTCGCATGAAAGGGTGATCTCCTTGTCTGGGTCATAGTGAACGAGCAGCTTCGCTGAAAGCAGGAGTTCTTTCACTTCCTTGAAAGCTTCATCCTGCTCTTCACCCCACCGCCACTTAGTATCATTGTGAAGCAGCTTATACAGTGGGGCCAAAACCTTTGAGAGGTCCGGAAGAAACTTGCCATAATAATTAACCGTGCCCAGAAATGATCTGAGTTCAGTGACGCTCCTGGGGCTTGGGGCCTCCTTGATAGCTCTCACTTTGTCCTCCACTGGGCAAAGCCCCTCAGCTGTAATTTTGTGTCCCAGGTAGGTCACACTCGGAGCCAGGAACACACATTTTCCACGTTTTAAATCGCAGCCCTGCGACAGAGAGTCTCTTCAGCACCTGTTCTAAGTTAGCCAGATGCTTCCCCTCCGTGGTTCCCGTGATCAAATTATCATCAAGATACACTGCTACGTGCGGAATCCCCTGCAGCAAAGAGCCCATTGTCCTTAGGAAAATGTCGGATCTAGACGCCACTCCAAACACCGGCAATTGTATTTGAATAATCCCATGTGCGTATTGATTGTGACGTACTCCTTTGAATCCTCGTCGAGCAGCAGCTGTTCGTAGGTGTGGCTCATGTCCAGCTTTGTGAACAGCTTACCCCCTGACAGGGTCGCAAACAGGTCATCCACCCGTGGCAATGGGTACTCCTCCAGCTTAGAGACCTGATTCACCGTAAGCTTGTAGTCCCCCACATATCCTCACTATTTTATCTGCCTTCAAAACTGGAACAATAGGAGCCGCCCACCTTGAAAACTGGACGGGCTCAATGACGCCCAGCCCCTGTAAACGTTCCAGCTCCTCCTCGACTTTGTCTTTCATGGCAGAGGGCACCGACCTGGGCTTAAAAAACGTGGTGTGGCCTCAGGGTCGACATGGAGTTTCAAGGTCACGCCTTCAGTGTGCCCAGCTCGTCCCTGAAAGCGTCACTATACCGCTGCAGAATGTCCTCCGTCATGCATGCATAGTTAATTTCATGCCAGTTGAGCCGGATTTTGCAAAGCCAATTGCAGCTCAAAAGACTGGGCCCACTGTCCTTAGCTATCACCAACCTGGCTTCAGCCTTCTGACCCCTGGCTGAAATATCCACATATAACACCCCTAAATGAGGTATGGGCTGCCCCATCTAGGTCCTGAGTTTGGGCTTAGATGGTCTGATGGGAGGCAGGTTGGATCCCCATGTCCTCCTGTAGGTCTCTTCACTAATGACCAATGCAGTAGCCCCTGAATCAGTCTCGAACTTAATGTCCTTTCCCTTGACAGTAACTGTGGCATAATATGGTTCCACATCCGTTTCCACCCCAAACATGGTGTAGGCACACGCTGCCTCCTAGTCTGCTTCTCCCAGGTGGTGTGTGGCTGCCTGAGTCTGTTGAGCTTTCCCCTACCCAGGCTTAACCTCACCCTTTATGCTCCTGCACTTTTTAGCTAAATGTCCCTTTTTGCTACAAGCATGGCAGACAGTATCTTTGAATTTGCAAATATTTGCATAGTGCGTCCCTCCAACACCGAAAACATTCCACCCGCTTTGCCCGTTTACCAGTCTCCCTCCTGACTTGGTGCACTGCCACCGACTGCGACCCCCCCCCCCCACCCCATGCCCTTTCTGGATATCCTGAGCATTATTAGCAGCCATCTCCATGCCTTGGGCAATCTCTAAGGCTGTCTTGAAAGTCAACGGTGGGGTTTCCTCCAACAAACAGCATTGTGTGGCATCATTATTAATGCCGCATACTAATCTATCACGGAGCATGTCATCCAACACAGCTCCAAAATCGCAATGCCCCGATAGCTGCCGAAGCTCGGCCGCAAATCGCCCACAGACTGAACTGGCTTCCGGATGTGGCTGTGAAACTTGAACCGCTGGACTATCACCGAAGGTTTCGGATTGTGGTGGTTCCCCATGAGCTTGACCAGTTCATCATATGGAATTTCTCCTGGTTTCCGCGGTGTGACTAAGTTCCTTATCAGTTTGTAAGTCTTTGCCCCACACACACTCAAGAGAATAGAGTGTTTCTTAGCCTCCTCAGTAATTCATTAGCACAGAAAAAATGTTCCAACCTTTCCTCGTACTCCAGCCAGTCCTCAATTCCCTCCACAAATTCACAGATTGTCCCAAACGTAGCCATCCAAATGCGAGGCTGCCCGTCCTCTCACAGCTTCTGTTCAAAACGGACTGACACATCCACAAAACCATTTCACTTCATCGCCAAAAATATGTGGCAACTTCTACTTTCAGAAGGACCACTCGACAATTGCATGGCCAAAAGAACATCTTTATCTGGGGCAGCAAATTACTTACAATACAAAGGCTTCCAGGTACCTCGTGTGGCCTGGGTGGTGGAACTATATACGATGCATACCGGGAGTAAAACCCCGCCAACCACGGAACCAGCGCTTGTTACCAACATCTTCTGATTGGTGTTAACTCACTTTTAATAATAGATACATTACAACATATACATTGAGCTCAGAGTAGATTGCCTGTTTGAGGAACTTGACAGCAAGCATTTGAACAAGATGGTACATTCTTTGAACTGGTCAAGGTAGTTAATTGTAATTACATCTTTGATATTACAGATGGGACATATTAATCTTCAGTGGAAGGAGAGAGAGAGAGGGAGGGAAGAGAGAGAGAGAGGGCGGGAAGAGAGAGAGAGAGAGGGCAGGAAGAGAGAGAGAGGGGGGAAGAGAGAGAGAGAGGGAGGGGAAGAGAGAGAGAGAGGGGGAGAGAGAGAGGGGGAAGAGAGAGAGGGGGAAGAGAGAGAGAGAAGGAGAGGGGGGGAAGAGAGAGAGAGAGAGAGAGGGGGAAGAGAGAGGGGGGGAAGAGAGAGAGAGAGAGGGGGGGGAAGAGAGAGAGAGGGGGGAGAGAGAGAGGGGGGAAGAGAGTGAGAGAGAGG